>NC_041214.2:123124186-123212111 GCF_002837175.3 Physeter macrocephalus
TTGTAAATAGAGCTGCAATGAACATTTTGGTACAAGACTCTTTTTGAATTATGGTTTTCTCAAGGTATATGCCCAGTAGTGGGATTGCTGGGTCGTATGGTTCTATTTTTAGTTTTTTAAGGAATGTCCATACTGTTCTCCATAGTGACTGTATCAATTTACATTCCCACAAACAGTGCAAGAGGGTTCCCTCCAGCATTTATTGTTGTAGAGTTTTTGATGATGGCCATTCTGACTGGTGTGAGATAATATCTCATTGTAGTTTTGATTTGCATTTCTCTAATGATTAATGATGTTGAGCATTCTTTCATGTGTTTGTTGGCAATCTGTTCTGCCTATGTTTTCCTCTAAGAGTTTGATGGTGTCTGGCCTTACATTTAGGTCTTTAATCCATCTTGAGTTTACTTTTGTGTATGCTGTTAGGGAGTGTTCGTTTTTTTTTTTTTTTGGGGGGGGGAGTGTTCTAATTTCCTTCTTTTACATGTAGCTGTCCAGTTTTCCCAGTACCACTTATTGGAGTGGCTGTCTTTTCTCCACTGTATATTCTTGCCTCCTTTATCAAAGACAAGGTGACCATATGTGCGTGGGTTTATCTCTGGGCTTTCTATCCTGTTCCATTGATCTATGTTTCTCTTTCTGTGCCAGTACCATACTGTCTTGATTACTATAGTTTTGTAGTATAGTCTGAAGTCAGGGAGCCTGATTTCTCCAGCTCCGTTTTTCTTTCTCAAGATTGCTTTGGCTATTCAGGGTATTTTGTGTTTCCATACAAATTGAGAAATATTTGGTTCTATTTCTGTGAAAAATGCCAGTGGTAGTTTGATAGGGATTGCATTGAATCTGTAGATTGCTTTGGGTAGTATAGTCATTTTCACAATGTTGATTCTTCCAATCCAAAAACATGGTATATCCCTCCATCTACTTGTATCATCTTTAATTTCTTTCATCAGTGTCTTATAATTTTCTGCATACAGGTCTTTTGTCTCCTTAGGTAGGTTTATTCCTAGATATTTTATTCTTTTTGTTGCAATGGTAAATGGGAGTGTTTTCTTAATTTCACTTTCAGATTTTTTCATCATTAGTGTATAGGAATGCAAGAGATTTGTGTTCCCATATGTTTTTAAAGTTTGTTTAATAGTCTTTCTCCCTTCATTTCTTTAATAAAATACCTTGGGAATCACCATTTGAGCAAAACTTTTCTTAATAAGTATATCAACTCAAACAACTTTTCTTTTTCATGAGAATAACAAGCTTATCATCATATTTGTGCAAAAAGAGCATCAACTTTTCATGTAAAAATACCAAAAGTGAGAGACAGTTGTGTTACTCATGAAAAATGTCATATAAATACTAGACTTAAAGCATATTGAGTCATGTGTAGATAATTACAGATATGTACATGGATATACAATACACATCTGAGTGTATATACATATCTTTTAAATACCATATAAGTTCCTATCAGAAATAAAACAGCACAAGAAATTATACCCATCTATTTCTGCCATTTCTATTACTATATAGGTTAGTATCAATCACTTGGAATTACAAATGCACCCTATTAGATGAATATTAATAACTGAATAGTGTAACTATAGAAAAATATTTTACATAAATAGATACATGCATATTTTATATATATATATATACATATATATTTGGTTTTTAAACTTATAAGCAGGTATCCTTAAAATAGGTAGTTGATGACAATCATGAAATAGTAAGGTAATCCAGCATATTTATTTAGGGATCACTAGATATTTTTTGAGAAATTTTATATTGAGAATTTTTTAAATTGAAATTAAAGTTTTTTCTATCAAAGATCAGTTAGCACTCATTAGAGGACATATCTAATATCACCTTCAGTCTTGTTTTAAAGTTGCTATTCTGATATAATTTCAAGCATTTTAATAAAAGACTCTACAAATATATATTCATAGGAGGCTATGAACAAGAATATGGTTGGCTAACAATAATATGACACTTTAAATTTAAATGCTATTATAATTAATATGTTTTCTCTTATTTATGATGAGAATATAAGCCTCTCCTTTTAACTCCATGTGAAGGATCACACACTTTTAAGTATGTATTGGCTTATACTATGAGACTTAGTTCATGATACACATCAAGTTACTTCAACTAAGGGACAGATTTTAACTAAGTATTTCACATATTTCCCTTGATTATCTTATTTACATTACGCTTCCAGAGAAACATTTAGATACAGGCAAAGCATTAAAACACTGGAAGTAAAATCTTGTGCCATTTTAGGTTGTTGGACTTTGAGAAAACATCCTTTCTTTACACCTCCTCCTCCTTCCTCTGTATGTTGCAGGAACATCCTCTTATAGATGCCAGGTGCCTTCTCCTTGCAGGCAAATGAATTATGTTGTCTATAGAGAACATGCATGTTTGATATTCTGTTAGGGATTTTTTTTTTTCTAGCCCTGAAGGACAAAAGAAGTACATATTTATATGCTCTGTTCTATGCCACCAGAGTTCCTGCTGAATTTCTGTGCTTATGACCACTTGAAAGTAATGGTGAAATATGAAATGTTTAAGAGGAGAATAGTCTTCATCAGAAACCAACAGTTTCGAGCATTGATTTCCCCTCAACTTTTAAAAAATGTTCTTTCTCATAAAGTCCAAAATGCTTACCAGGATAAAAAATGAATAATTGTTGTAATAGTTTTTATGAATGGATGAGGAAAAAAAGCCTACATCTAGGCTTGTGATCACTATATTGTATGTTTGCTATTAGCTATGAAGCTTTGATTATGGTAGCTATAGTCAATACTGAGTTTTCTGTGTAGTTTCTCTTCTTTAAGGTATTTGCTCTTTTATTACATAATCTAATCATATCTATGAAAACAATGTTAATGTAGCACAGATCTACATTTTTCTAGCTTTAGTATCTAAATATTATAGCCTCATTACTGAACTTCATTGCATATTGTATGGGGTCAGATAAACTCAAAATTTCAGGTAAGAGGGCTGAGGTATGAAAATGAAAACTTTGCCAAAATAGAAGTAGCTGTGTGCACAAGAAGGAAATCATGGTAAATATTAATAACCAACATTTACCAAACTGTTATAAAATTAGTAATCTGTAGCTTTCTGTAGAATTCTGTCATCATATTAGAATTCTTTTAAAGCTAGATATCTTGTTTCTAGAAAGTAAGGAGAAGATAAATTGCAGTAAATAAATCACCCCCTTAGTTCCAAATTCAGTATATAAGAGTTAGAAGGCATTTTGTTTTCATGTAATCCATGTAATAGACTTTGAAACTAAGGTTCAAAAAGATGAAGTGATTTATGCAAGGTTATACAATTTGATAAGTGGTAGATTAAAGACAGAGAGTTAAGTAAGATTCCTTGGCCTATTATTGTGTATTTTCTCCTTACTTTTATCCTCTGTATGTATTTTGTAGCTTTTGGTTTAGGGCAAAGTTCTAGAAAAAAAACAGGACTTTTGTTTTCTTGAAGGTGTTATCCAGTATGGAAGAATAAAGAATCCAGGAATTCAATAATTTGGATCTAACAAGCAATAGGTTGTGCTTCCTCTCCTTCCCAACCTAGATTGTCCTTTGGATGCTTCTATTATGCAAAGACTAATGCCAACCACAATGGTGCAGGGAAATGTCATGCTGTGCCTAGAAACCAATCTCATTTCTTCTGGTGTAAAGTCATTCTCTAATTATTTACAACTCCCTTTTCCCCAATTTATGTTTAAGAGAAAGCTTATTTCAGGTTCCTAGGGTATAATTTAGATCCTACTAAATTGGAAATTTTGTGAATGTGGCCCAGAATTAAGCACTTTAAACAAGCACACTAGACGATTTTCATGGAAAATAAAACTTGACAATGATAAGCTTAGGGGTTGTTATGGATGATAAGGAAAGAGGCAACATGAATGAAAGGATGAAAGAAAAAACAATTCAATTTTAAGATTATCCTACTCACTGGTACATAAATTTGACAGAACAGATAATGAAGGGATCACAATGAGTGGGGGAAAATCATTATTATGAGAGAAAACTTGCCAATTGTAGCTGTACATAATAAGAAAGACATACATAACAAAACCCCTTTTAAATCCAAGTGAGGCTCCAAACAATGATACTGGTATATTGTCAGCATTTTCAAAATCTTTCCTATCACTCCAAATATAAAAGGTAAAACCAATAACAAAAACAAAAAAGATGGCAGTCCAAATTCTCTGGAGATTAAAGAGAAAACAACAGAGTAAAATGAATATGAAGAAGATATTATCTAGTAGAAGTCATGTATCAGTAAATGTTATACATTGCAATAGAGTGAAGTACAGGGAAGAATACAATCACTGAAATGTTTAGAGATGTACATCTACTACATTCCCTGGGCTAGGAATAGTTCACATCTTTATTTCACAAAAATATTATGCTGTTCTTAGCATAAAATGTATATAAAATTATTTTCCAAAAACCAAAACTAAGCCAAAATTTAATTCATTGCACTAATGCTTTAATAGATATACTGACATTCTGACATGTTAAATATAGATAAATTAACATTGAGCCCACATTTATAAACCAAATACTTATTTACCTGATGTCGTAGAATGAACATCTAGAAAGGTTTATTAAGAATCTCTCTTCCTGTAGAACAAATCTAATTAGACAGACATCAAACAATCCACATTGATCTCTCCCCTCTTGGATCTATCACACTAATAGCAGCATAGAGTTTACTATTTAATCTCTAATTAAAATCATGCAGACTTGGAACTTGAGGAATCTTTAGAGAGTAACTACCTAATCACCCAATGTATTAAAACTGGAGACAGTAAGGCTGAAACTTTAAATGACTCTTGTGGATTCTGTAACTGGGCCTGTGAGTTAAGGTCTACCCTGTGTCCACAAGATGTACTCAAGAAACTCTAGTGCTGTGTAGTATGGTAAAAGGAATTTGGACAAAAACAAACATGCTTAATGATTGAATAATTTTGGAAAACTGAATTAAACAAATTTAATCAATTTTATTTAGCAGGAATTTTCAAACAAATTAGTTGGGCCAAAGAAGCTTTAAGTTAATAGATATATATTAATAGGTATGTGGGAAAATGATGCTATTTTGAGTTAGTCTTTTCTAGTTACAACATAAGCATCTTTTAAGTGAGGACTATGCATTCCCCATAAAACCTGGTAAAGTGCATTTTAATATTTGTTTAAGGTTCAGTTATCTATTATTAAGCATGTAACCCATGATACAAATGAACCAGAGGTACAGGTGTTTAAAAAGTAAAGAATAAGAAAATGTCACATAGTTTCTTTGTGAGCCTACCAGACAAATAATATGACCCATCCAAGTTAACCCAGGAATGTGACTATCTAATTCCAAATATTTGGACCACACTATAAGACACATACTTGAAGAAAGGCCCTGCTTAAGACCATTTTCCCTCAGTATCCTGGAGCTCCAACAATGTGCTTTTGGAAAGATTGCAGGGGCCAAATTTTGATATTTTATGCACATCTCTAGACTTTGACAAGAACACAAAGGAGTAAAATTACATCTTTCCTGTCAATTTACAAATAAAATATTTTAAACAATTATTTTGAAAACCACATGTAGTTTATAAAGATATCAATACCAATCCATTGAGTATGTTTCCATATTCTATAAGTTATCCACTGAGAAAGAATAAAAATATTTGAACCAAATTCAGAAGAAATGAATGTCAAGATATTGTTATCTACCAAGTCCGGAATTCAGACAGATGGCCCTTTAAGAGTCTGGCACTTATTAATGCCTAATTTATGTTGGAAGTTAATCTACTTTTAAAAACATTCTCCTATGAGTACTGGCACCTCAATTTTTTTCTTAACAGCAAACAAGTAGCTATTATACATTTAGAAAAACACACTTGATAAAGAAGTTAATGTGGCATTGTCACTTTGTAGCACTAGGGACAGTCTTATCATTTAAATATATCTTTGAGCAAAAGCATAAAGTTCTGAAAGTCAAACTATAATTACCTGGAAGAAAAGTCAGTGATTGCACGTAAAATATGAGTTTCATAATAAAATTATTTATCAATATTTGTTGAACTCTGTCTTTGCTTTAAATTTTCCCAGCTGACATTGAAAGTTACCACAATTTTAAAGAAAATTCGGTGAAACTATTGACCCATATTAGAAAGAAAATGTCTTTAAAATGTTTTATTTTCGGGCTTCCCTGGTGGCACAGTGGTTGACAGTCTGCCTGCCGATGAAGGGGACACGGGTTCGAGACCTGGTCTGGGAAGATCCCACATGTCACGGGGCAACTGGGCCCATGAGCCACAACTACTGAGCCTGTGCGTCTGAAGCCTGTGCTCCGCAACAAGAAAGGCGGCGACAGTGAGAGGCCCGCACACCGCGATGAAGAGTGGCCCCCACTCGCCGCAACTAGAGAAAGCCCTTGCACAGAAACGAAGACCCAACACAGTCAAAAATAAATAAATAAAAATAAATTTATTTTTAAAAATGTTTTATTTTCATTTTTCTTTTCTGTTATTTTACATTTTCTTAACAATAAACCACAGCAATGTTGATCTCTACCACCCTTCACTCCTGCTTTGTATACGGAGCTATGTACTTACACATATGTATATAAATGAATATACATTTATAAAATGGTTGGCTATCAGAAAGGCAATAACTTATTGCCTTGGTAGAACAGCATTACTAGGTGAATACAGGCCTTCCTTAACTCATTGTGTTGAACTCATTAAAAACTACTCCTTAGGTGATTATTATTGCATAGGTATAATGACTGGATAAGTCCCTAGAAGAAGCTTATTTATAAATGATTTCAAAATACATATATATATATTTTTTTCTATCCAAATTGGGAGAAAAAATACAAATATAGCCTAGTCTTCTCACTTTCCTACATTGTATCAGCTAAGCTGAGAAGTGTGAGTAAATGTAGGCCTCTGTTTTAACAAACTTGGCAGACATCAAATTTGCTTCGTTATATTTTAATTTCATTTTAAATGGAAACCTATTACGCCAGTGTACAAATGGGGATATCACTTCCAGATTCATCTCAGGAACTGCCCTAGAAGCACCTCTCCTCCCACCTAGCTTTGCTAATTACCTTACCTTCAATCTTTTACCTGTCAGCCCTCCTGCAGGAAAGAACTCATTTATTTCCATCCTCCCCCAATCATCATCTCCTCTCCCAGGGGACTCACCCTCCCCAAGGAAAGTCGACTAACCACATTTTGAAAAACCTGTCAAAGTTTTAAAATAATAACACTTTCACTCTCAGAGTATAGTGGATTAGTGTAGATATTTGATATGCAGCGTTTTTTATTTAAAAGCATTTGTAATGATCTTAACAGCAATAGTTTTGGACTAGTGCTTGGAAACATTTTATGTAAACAAGTTTGTTCTAAATTTGATTCTTTGATTCTCCTTTTATAAATAGCTTACAAACCTCACATAACTTCTTTCTGTTCCCTTTTGTTTGCTAATGTTATGTTTAATAGATGAAATTTATAATGGAATCGTCTAAAACTTAACAGTTCGTGTGAAGATATATTTGCTTGTATGGTTGTGTCTTAACCTAGGCATCTTATTATCATAAAAGGATAAAATCCTGTTCAGTGAAGTTGATGGTTACTATGGTAAAAATATAGTGCTATAGTGCTATGATTTATACAGTAGGAATGCTGGGCCTTTGAAATTTGTCTGGGAACATCCAGGAATGCAACAAATTTTAAATTGAGAGAGTAAGTAGATGTTAAGCGAAGAAGAGGGAAGAATGTGCCAGAAAGAAGGGAGAATTTGTGCAATGTCCTGTTGTAACAAAAGACATGTACTTCACATTAAACAAAATAAATAAATAAATAAAGCCTGAAAGAAGTGTAGATTCCAAGGTGGAGAGTTACAAAGGTAAATTTGAAGCAGTAAGGAGACATCAAAATATGCATAATGTTGTAAAATCTAGATTAATTTTAAAGGCAAAAGGAAACAAAGAATTTCCAACAGTGGAATGACATGATAAATACTATAGCTATCTGTACTGATAGAATGAATTTTAAGTTATGGTTGTGGAAGAGAAAGGATTTGGAATCAAGGCGATCAAACTGTTGGAATAATCTGTGCAAGGGTGAGGGGTTCACACTCAGGAAAAAAAAGAAGCTGAGTCACAAGATTAAAATGCCAAATTAATAGGGCTAAGCTGATATGCAATAGTAAAGTTCTGTCCATAATCACCTGGATATCTAAAGCAATAATTCATACATTCATTCATTCATTCATCCATGTCTACTGGACATGGCCAAATGATCAATGTCAGGGATCAGTAGCAATGCAAGATGCTGAAGATGTGGTAGTGAATATTATACATATATAAAATTTCAAAATGTAGAAATTAGAAGAGGAGACAGACTTTTTTAGAAAGTAAAATTTACAAATTGTGATGAATGCTACAACAGAAATTAATTTTAATTAAGACCATTATCTCTTTTATAAAATTGTTTTTTTGTTTAAGAATCAATATGCTGTATTGGAGAAAAGTCTTGGGAGTGTGAAAATGTACACACAGAGGAGTAAAAGTAACAAGAAGGTGTTTAGGTGTCAATAAACAGAACAGTGGCAGGAGAGATAGAAAAAAGAAGACAGATTCAAGATATATTTAAAAGGTAAGAGCAAAAAGAATTAAAAATACTTTGGATGAAAAAAAAAAGAGAAAAATTAAAAATTAAAGAATCATTCCTAGGACTTTGACCTGGAAATGAGACCAAGGCATTTACTGATATGGAATAATTTTTTAAAAATATACTTGAAGTTTGAACCATTGTTGAGTTTTGGACATGGCAATATTGTGAGACATACGACAGTGGAGCTAAACTTGATAGTTGAGGTAGTTTGATCTAGAAACCTAGATGATTCATTTATTTCAGACCGTTATTAGCCATCAGATCAATCACAAAACAATTACAAAAAGGCAATCATTTTGTCTACAAAAATGTCAGCAATTTTAGCTGCCTTTTCTCTAATTCATAAAATATCTACATATTCCAATTATACAAAAATGAAAAGATCAAAGCAACAATTCATCAAAAAATAGAAATAAGTATTCAAAGTAGTTAAAACCATGACAAGAGTAAAAGAAATAATGTAGCAGAGGATCATTCTCTAGGTTTCATTTTTCTAGAATTGACTCAAGAGGTTTTGTTGACATAATATAATATTAAGAAGAAGAAACTGTAAAATAATTTTCTATATTGCATTAATAAATAGATGTCTCTAAAATAAATTATTACCCCTTTGGCTACAATTTGTGCTCTACATCCAATAACTTATATAAGTCGGCTATTCTTCTTACACAGAAGAGGTCACATAACCTGCTTACTAAAAATACATTGAGAAGAAATGTTACACTTGTCATAGGTTTCATACAAGAAGCCATGTAAACTTAAGAATGAGTTTCTGCTATTTTTTTTTTGCCTTTCCACTCCCCAGATATTGCCAAAATACAAAAAATTTTTTAACCACAGGATGCATCGTTTGCATTATTTGGGGTAGCTACTTTATGAATCTACAAACAAAAGAGTAAAAGGGATTCTATTTAATAAATATTAAACATAATTTAAACAAAAAATTATTTCAAATGTTTAAATGGTAAATTTAATTAAAACCAGACAAGATTTTGAAAATCTGGTCACATATACAACTATTTACTCGAATACCATAAGTTCTCTAGGATGAAGAGACACATTGTTTTTTGAATTGATGTTTAAAGATTGTTCCCCATACCCATTATGAAACTTGGTGGCTGAAGCAAAAAATATAATCAGATATTTTCAAGTAAAAAATTTAGAAATGCATTATAATGCTATTTCCAAGATAAATATTGATATGTGACATTTCGTATTGTTCAGATATTCCTGGAACAATTTTTTAAAGAATTTTCAGCAAATATTTCTCTATTTAAATCACTGAAACTTTACAGATATATAGAAAACTTAGTTCAGCAGAATTTATGATAAATATAATACATAAATACAAAAACAATTTAACATTTATATTTTAAAACAGTTTGGAATTTGAAGTTATATTTTACTTTCAATACATGCAGACTATTGAGAACTATGTTTACCTTCATGATAGCTCTCAATATTTGAAATATTTGAAATGTTTTCTGCATGATAATTCTTACCCATAACAAGTTATTATTATGCTCCTGTTTTGTATATAACATATAGTCCCAAACTACAGATGTTTGCTATAAAGCTACAGGATTTCTTCACAAATTATGTATAACTAGATTACTTAGCTGCCATTGAAGAACTATTCAGATTTGCACTTGAAGGATTTCTGCCCTCAGATATTCCTGGTGAATTTGAAAAGTCATTGAAGTTTTGACTGTTTCTCATGCCCCTGTGATTCCCCCCAAAACGAATTCTATTTTTCATTCATTGATGCTTTTAGACTAATGATTTAAAACAGTGTGTATAGGAACAATCTATAGATTTAACAGAGATGCTGTTTGATCAGGTCAGTTTTGTATCCGTGCATTCTGCATTTTAACAAGCACCTCAGGTTAATTTACTCCTGGTGATCCTCATTCACACTTTAGAAATCCTGCCTCACCATGCTATGCATATGGAACAATGGAAAGAGTGCTCTTTGGTTGGTGAGCACAGAATTTACTAGAGTTGAAGGCAGATATTGGAGAAATCAAATATGCTAATAGGCTAACAAAAATTGTTTTGTATCTTTTTGTTTTTATTATTAGTGAATAGAAAAGTCCACTATTAATTTATGACACTAATATTCCCTAGTAAAGCAAAAACAAGGACAAACCAAAACAAAAACTAAGAAACATTTCCATAAGAATTCACTTCTGTAAATGATCACTGTCCATTTCAATACTTAATTGGAATTATCATATCTAATATTACATAATTACCAGATTGAGAAATGAATTTGAAGTATAATTTATATAGGCATCTTACAATTAGCTCACATAAAATGAACATATACATTGTGATTATTTTTAATATTCACATAATTTGTCAGAATAAAAAATAAAACAGTAATTTTCAAATCAATTCAGAAAAAATTTACATAAACTCATATACCTAAAATATGAGAGCTGTTTTGTATATAAACCTACTAGATATAAACTCCTCTCATGTTCAATTTAAATATCAAACCAATATATGCCTGGAAATAAATTTGGGGTTAAACTAAAGGAAGGCTAAAATGTTAGCATTTAGCAAGGCTGAACCAGTTCACAGGACTAAAATGCACTGATAAACAACAGTTACACGGAAATCCAGAGAAACTTCCTGTTCCAGCCAATAGAGATGTGGAAGGAAAGAGAAATTCAATTTGCTTGGCACGTCAACATTTCAATGTGGAAAAAGGAACATTTTTCAGTATATGAAGATAAACATAGTACAAATAGAAAAGAACTGTGGGTGAGAACAACTCATGCTGTCCTATTTTACTCTGTTTTCTTTAGGGGATTAAAATTTCAAACCCCAAGCTTGTTTTCAGTACGGACAGTCTGGAGGCCTAAAAGTAAATAAGTGTACCCTAATTAAGACAAAAAATGTTCTAGTTAAAGGGTAGAAATACTACTGTTCATTCCTCAGACCTGAAATATTATTTTCTAATAATCAAAATAGAAACCCCTCTGACCAGGTTTAATCCTCTGATATAAATTTAATTATAATTTATTGAAAATCATTTATGTGAGTCAAAAGTTCAGTTGATAATGAACTTTTGGACTAAACTGCTGAACTTGGACACAATTTGGTGGAAAACAGGCACTGAGGAAAGAATTTAAATGACTTGGATGTGAGGAATGAAGCATTGTATCAAGTTCTTAAATGCTCAAATTACTTCACTGTAGTTCTGTTGCAAAATATTCAAGACAGAAGAATGTGACAGTTTTCTAGGGAATCAAGGCTGGAGGAGATAATTTAATGCCAAAATTTACTAAACCATATTCTTTAACATTAAAAAATTAACGCTTAGAGAATTAACCACATTTTTAAAGTCCAAAATTCTGCCTCATCATCAGATTTCTTCAACAACCTCCATGAGGTCAATAGATCAGATTAAGCAGAGGATAGTTTAACTATGGCTCAGTAAAGTTTCATTAATAATAATTAAAAATAATTATGCAGAAAATAATTTAAGACTGATGTTTCAGATAGTCTAGAGCTCTATATTATAAATCACCATTTGAAGTCAACAAATTCTCATCTATTGACATTTCCTCAGTTGTCTTATACATCTCCCATGCTTACAAAATACATTTGATAATGATTGCTCTAGGATAAAATGCTATTGAAGCACACATTTAATGTCAGTTGAGAGTACCAATTAAAAACTTCCTAATCATGAAATTCTCAATAGAGAGAATAATCATCTGTCATCACTTATTAAACAAAGAGATGTCGTATAATGCAGCCCTATCTTTCTTTATGAAGGAGATTTTTATGTCAAATCAGTATGTGTTAGTTTTGATTAATACTACATGCTTGCTATGCCATTATAAGGTTATTCAATTCTGACTATGTGAGCCTTAGCTGTAATCTTGAAATCCTTTTTTTCCTCTTTCTGTTTATTTGATCCAAATAAAGACATGTACGCAGTTGTTTTCGGGAACGTATTAATTAGGATCCGTTATTTTGCTCTTACTCTTCTGACTCTGAGGGTATTACCATATCCGCCAATGCAAATAAATGATGGTTTCAGACAAACTTCATTAATGGTATCATAAAAAGTAGTTTTTTCGACTCTTGCAAGCCTTGCATGTTTTTTAATCTTGCTAGTGATAAATACTATGTTTAACAGATTATCACACCAAAATGCAGTTGGTGTTTACCCACAGTTTTAAAATTTGTACAGTTGATACTCTAAAGGATTTTACAATTTAAGATTTATAAAGGTTTTCATTTGTAGATACTTGTGCGCCAGATGGTTTTAAGACTTGAGCCATCACATTGCATGTGAAGAAAGTGGCAGGAAGAGCTATGAATTCAGTAGTTGACCCAGCAAGCAGAATTAATCAATTGAAAAAGTATATAAAATTTATAGACAGAGCTGACAGAATGGAATAGTAGGTAGTAATACCTTCACTCAGGAGTAGACAACAAATTGTCTGTCCAACCTATCTGGTCCTCCGGCTTCTGATTCGTTATGGAATAATCATCATTTAATAAACAAATATTTACAGAACACCATGATGTGCAGTGAAGATGTAAAAGGAATGAGACACAGTCTCTGCAGTCAAACAGGCATTAACAGTAAATACAATAAGTGATATTGCAAAAATATGTAGAAAATGGTAAGAAAACTTTGAAAACATTAAAGAGCTTAGTTGCTATTTCTGTTTTGCCTTCCCTATAGAATATGTAAGAATGTATGAGGAGGTGATATTAAGCAGAGGCTTAGAATTTTTCCCAACACAGTATGAACATGTGTGCACTCAACAAATGGTCACAAAAATATGTAAAACTTCTCAATTACCAAGAGAGAAATAAAAATGATTTATCTTAAAAAAAAAAAAGAACTATCCCAAAGTAAACGGCTATACCAGAGTAATGTCTCCAAAACAAAGACTACTTTGTAATATTTGCTTTATTTATCAAAAGAATTCTTTGTGATAAAAATCTAAAATAAACTAATTGGGGTAAAAAGAAACTACCATTCCCAACTCTATAATCTCTGTGTACTGGTGATCCTAGAATATTAATAACTAATATTTATAAACCTCATTCAATTCTTTCTTGTTTGAAGTGAAATAATTATATTTGCTTACCACGATATAAATAGAATAACATGGTATAAGTAAGACTGTTATATAAGATTTGTTTACATGAGACCAAACATATCCAGATGGAAATAGAAAAAACTATAATTAATCAGAAATTTTTCTTATCCTATTCCAACTCTGTAACTATCTAGAAACATGTGGAAGTCTGGCATCATGTAGTTAAGCCCTTGAGACAGTCGGTAAACTACTCACTGACCTTTCTGTTAACTGAGATTCGTGGATGCAAGGATCATCTTTTAGATCTTACAAAAAGGATTACCTTTTTCTGCTGTCATCAGAAGTTTTTGACCTTTCTGTTTCTTGCCTCAAGAAACTGCTCTAGAATTCCAATTTTATCTTAATATTTTCATGTACAAGCCACAAAACTTGTTGTTGTTGTTTTTTTTTTTAACCGAAGCATCATCCCTCTACTGGTTTGCAACATTTTGCACTTTTGTGATTCTGAGAAAACTGGACACAAACATTTAGTGTCCTCTAATGCAACCTAAAATTTGCTATAAAGGCAGATACCCACACCAGATTAAAAGTGTTAATAAAGATCTGACTTTAGATGAAATGCAAAATAAATATATTTTTATTTATTTTTTAAAATTTATTTATTTATTTATTTTATTTATTTATTTTTTTGGTACACGGGCCTTTCACTGTTGTGTCCTCTCCCGTTGCGGAGCACATGCTCTGGACGCACAGGCTCAGTGGCCATGGCTCAGGGGCCCAGCCGCTCCGCGGCATGTGGGATCTTCCCGGACCGGGGCACGGACCTGTGTCCCCTGCATCGGCAGGCGGATTCTCAACCATTGTGCCACCAGGGAAGCCCCTATATTTTTAATAAAGCTTTTCCTTTTATGTTTCAATATTTCATTAGGGGAAATGAGTACATATTTTATTTAAAAGTAAATATTGTTTAATGTACTGCACTAGACAACAAATGTCTACTGCTCTTTTCCGGAGAGACTTGGGTGGAAAGGATGGGGAATGGGAGAGGCTTGGAATTCATTCTGTGAGCACTTCTTTTGACTTTCTTTTGGACTTCTCACCAGAGTTCGTATTGAAAGATAGAATACATTTGGCTTCCTGGAGAAAATAATATACATTAAAAAAATTAACTTTTTATTTATTTTTTTCTCTATGAGCTAGTTCTGGAATAGAAGGCCCATTCTTGAGAATTTTTAATAGCAACATGTAGTATCTCATCTTAAGATTTATCTTATTTGGTACTGTGCCGGACTTTTTCCTCATTAATTTAAAAGTTTCATTAAAATTTAGTAAAAGACATCAGAGCCCTCTTTTTAAGTGTTCTATGTGGAAAAGAAAGAAAGGTTTTGCTCTTGGACTTCCTTGTGATTTATCAAAAAATAAAATCCAAGTCTAGACTGTCCCCATAATGATGATGTACAATTTTTAACCCTTGTTTCCAATCACCATGCCCACCTTGATATTCTCCCCATGAACAATTGTACTTTGAATCTTCCCAAGGTGTTTGTGATGTGCTGCTCACAGGCAGACTGAAAAAAAGCAAGATTATAGTAGAAATAACTGGCATGAGGTTGTTTGGGGAGTTAATTGCTGGTGCACTGAATATGCATGGGGCCCCACTTTGATACCTATGGCACCTACTCTATCAGTTTGTTTTAAGACTACAACACATAGCTATGAAGAGAGTTCTGGAGAATACAAAGAAGGATGAAACAGTTAATGGAAGAAAAGAAACAAAGATTTATAAAGAAAAACGTTATTGAGAAATGATATGCAGCACAGGAGTATGTCTCCTCTACTACTAGTAATTATTCCCTAAAAAGTTTCTGAAAATCTTGAGAATGGACCAAGGGAAACCTAATATAGCATAGATTAATCTGTCAAATACAAGCCACATACATAATTTCAAATTTTCTAGTAGCCACATTTTAAAAATGAAAAAACAGGTGAACTTACTTTTTATTAACATATCTAACATAATTTATTAAAATGTCACCATTTCACCATGTGATCAATATGAAAGTTATGAATGAGATACTTTATAGTCTTAATATTTCATACTGAGTCTTTGAAATCTCAGCTTGGACTAGCCTCCGCTAAATTGCTCATGTGACTAACGGCCTCTGTATTGGACAGTACAGGTTTAATATGTTCCTGTCTTAAAGTCTTTTTACTTTTTCCTAAGAAAACTATACGGAGGTGAGAGTTGAATACCAAAGGACCTTAAAATTAGGTGCCATTCACATGTCTTAACATGAAGAAAAGACTGTTCACTCTTTAAAAACCAAAAAATAAAGTTTTCTTTGGCTAAAGGCAAATTTTTGTGTAATCATTCCAGATTGTCTAAGAGAAAAATATAACAAAAATAACTCTGGTATACATAAAGAAAAACTTCTAAGGATTCTTTTGCTGTGTAAATTGTTTTTAAAGCAAAAGCATGGATCATGCTATTAGCATTGACTTGAAACTGAAGAAAAGCCTAAGGAAGTCAGAAAGCATTCAGCTCAGCAGACCAGTCACAGAAAGAGAGATGCCTTTCACATCATGCAGCTTATTTCAAACCGAGGACTGACAATCTGCAAGAGTTGAAAACAGCAGGGCATATAATAATTGGGTACTTCATGGCATGCTAATGACTCAGTATATCAGTAAAAGTATTTAATGTGGGTAGAAATACAATCAATCATTATAGGTTTATTTTTTTATTGGGCTATTTCTTTTCATAGGAACTTAAATTCAATGCTAACACCCTACTCTGTTTCTACATACTACATGTTGTGTCATTCTATGATACTGAAGCACATAAATTTGTGGAAGTTTGTATTTACGTGCTTTTATTTTGCTTGTGCAATACTGGATCCACAATATTTAGGGTAAAAAAAAAAGAAAAAAATAAGAAAGATTTTTTTTTGTCTAACTGTAGCTTCTCTGGAAGTAGAGAAAAACATTTTGATTACTTTCGTATTGTTGGCTGAGCTCCCCAAAACTATATACTATAAAACACCCTATAGGAGATTTTAAAGTAGGATATTCTTAACTGGATCTTCAGGAGCAAGAAAACAATGCACTTGATTAAGAACCGTCTCTCCTACAGGTACAATCCCTTTATATTCAAGATCATATATGTAAAAGGAGAAAACAGCATTTCAGAAACAATTACAGTGTCTAAAATCCTTACCCAAGATTAGGTAAAAGAGATAGGAAAAGGAAATATAAAGTTTGTTACACGGAATAAATTCATTCTTAACGTTGTATTTTTTATTGAAATTGAATGAGAAATTCTCTGATAGCAAAGAGAAAAGTGAAGGATTGGGATTCCTTTTTCATTCTTTGGTCAACCATTTTTACCATCCTAATTTTACCCATTCTGGCTTTATCAAGGTCAAGAATTGATACATACCAAGCATATGACAAATAAGCTTTCATATCTGGCATATCTGGCATGACAGACATATATATATTTAATTTATATATATGTACATACATATAAATTTAAGAGATATGGAAACACAGATGGCTATAATCAACCAAATACAACATTCTCAAGGTTATAAAATGCTATTTAAAACATGAAAACTACAACTTGGAAAATTTTTTGCATAAACATCTTTCTAAAAAATTATTTAGGACATATGCAATTAGCTGGATTCCATTAAATAGCGTGTGTTTGAGGAAGGGGTAGTGAAACATTGTGTTTGTTGCCAACATTGTTACACATTTCCCCATAATCAAATATGCCTTTGTTCTTTCAGATTATGTTTTTCAGACTATAATGTGACATGCCCTTGTTCAGGATTTTACTGGAAAATTACTCACTGCACCTGTGCAAAAAAATCTCCTACCAGTGTTCCCTAAATTCTACACATCTGTAAGTAAACCTTCATTGTTATGTATTCAAGCACCCAGGCACCTAGTTATCGAGCCACTTCTATGTCACAGGTCAAAAATTGTGTTGAGTTTTAGAAAAGTTCAGCGATTTATGCCGTTAACTGAGAGGAAAAATAACTATGAAGAGCAAAGGGCTTTACATTTTTCAATCTGCAGTCACTATTCTAAAGAAAGAGCGTGGCCTTTTAGAACTGTGAAATAACTTTGTCCTTCATAAGGAGTTGCATTATGTCCATGTATCTCAAAATATGTCCTGCACATTGGGGTTCAGCAAGAATCATAACTACTTTGTAAAGTGTGCATGCAGTTTAATTTATCTTGCAAAAATATAAAACATGATATTCAATAAGGCCCTAAGCCAAGCATATATTAATCTATTCAATATTATTCCTCTCTTCCTCCTTACAGTGCTTTTTCTCTGCCTTGGATTCTCGAGAGTAACCTAGTTTCAAGGTATTTAACATGAGATAAATATGGACCAAATGACAAAAGGCTTGGCTTTGATCTGAATTTGTCATTTACTAATTGGGCAAACTTGAGCAAAAATTTAACTTGCCTTTTTTTCCTTCCCTCCTGTATTAAATATGGATAATACATATGTTCCAATAAAATCTCAGAATTGTTATGAAGAATAATGAGGTGATATTTATGAAAGTTTTTGTGTGGTATTAATTCTCAAGAATCTATCACAACTGTTTTATTATGAAGGTGACAAATGCTTAGCAATGATATTCTGGTAACTGAATTATTTTTTGCTACATACTCAGCTTCCCTTTTGTTTTATATTTGAAACATTTGAAAAACTCCTTGTTGATATCCAAACAGATCTGCATCACAGACAATGGTACACACTCTGTTGTAATCATCCCACATGTAAACATTTTTTTGTAAGCACAGGGGAGAAACTGGCCTCTCTCATCCCCAAAGCCTGAGTAGAACTATTAGACAGAAGCTAAGGAACTGGAAATAGGCTGGAATCAGGCTCTCCTCCACCCTATACCCCTAGTGGAGCACTACTTACCTTCCTGTCGTAGTCTGTTGGGACTGTTATAACAAAATACCATAAACTGAGTGGCTTTTAAACAACAGAAATTTATTTCTCACAGTTCTGGGGTCTTGGAATTAAAGATCACGGCCTTGAAGATTCTGTGTCGGGGAGCTCACACTTCCTCCCTGGTAGCCATTTGCTCTGTATCCTCACATGGTGGGAGGGGCAAGGGAACTTTCTAAGGCCTCGTTTACAAGGGCATTAATCCCATTCATGAGGGCTCCACCCTCATGACCTAATCACTTCCCAAAGGCCTGCCTCCTAATACCATCACCTTGAAGGTTAGCATTTCAATACATGAATTTTGGGGCACACAGACATTCACAATGTAGTACTTCCTAAATACAAAAGGAATCACTGAGATGATTAAACCTGGAAAGGTACTTCACAAGCTTATTTTCTAAGTAGAAGTTAAAGAAAATTATTATCCACAAAATATAGAAAAACTCTCCTGTCTCATATATATATATATATTTTTAAAAGACACAACTCAAATCAAAATGGAATCACAGAGTGGAATACATTACCAAACATTATGTTCCTATCAGGTGTTATGCACTGTGAATGGGGCCTTACATGGGGTAACTCACAGTTTTAGATATGAATTAACTAGGCACAGGGAAGTTCTGAAATTTGCCTGTGGTCAGATAGCAGGTAAATAGCTGGCTGATGACACTTGCTCACATGTGTCTGATGCAACAGTCACCATCTTAACAGAAGAGTGAATAATTAGATATAAAATAAACCCAAAATAAAATGCAATGCAATCAACATTATAAATGTTTCCACCTATCATAATACATATTATATTGTAATTTTTAATGAAAGAAAGCAAAAAAATCCTATAATGTATTTGAGATTACCAGAATTATAGCGATATGTAGGTATCACTTGTAAAATAAAGTGTAGGTGGTGACTCAGACTCCTTAAACTCAGAAACCTTCAATTCTTCAGCATTAGGAAATATGTCTAACTTCTCTGTCCTATACATATAATATACGGACCCAGGTTTTATTTCAATCATTAGTTTCACTTATAAGAAGGGCAATATAAAGAATGTTTTAGAAACATAAATATTATTTTCAAGTTAAAAAAATTGTTTTATGATAGTAATTTGTTTTGTGACAGTAACCCACTTCAAGATTTTTCAATATAGGACTAAAAAACCTGGACAAAGAGTCAAAGGACAAGGATAAGTCTATCTAAATTTAAGTAGCTACATCAGAAGAGAACAAGCCAGGGGTCATCTGATAATTTTTTAAACCATAATATACAATAAAAACTTTTGTTTTTAATTTGCATGTGCCATCAGCATGAAAAGAGAGGATAAATGATGATTATGATATTTCAAAACTATTTATATTAGAGAAAGAAAACTGAGGTAACATTTAATTTATTAAGATTTTTATTTTGATATTTCCACTGAAAATTCAGAACTTAGAAATTGTTAATCTCTCTGATTATATGGCATATACTGTCTCTGATGTATATGACAATTGAAACTATATCCTTTGTGTTGCTGGACTTGAAGATATTATTTAACATTTGTTGAATTCCTACTCCCCTTTGAGCACTTAAATCACTTTGGCACATCAGCTAAACAGAAAGAATATGTATTTCGCTAGGATCTTGACAAAGCATGAATCCATATGGTTTGCTAAAGTGACTACACAGTGAAATGTTCACATGAAATAGGAGTTATGAGTCATGCAATAGAATTTCTAAAGGTAGCTATCTTCCTAATTATCTGTAAATTGTAATGATTAGTTTGACCAGTTACAGAACAAATTATGGCATGAGGAAGTTTGCAGTTAACTGATACATCTGGTTTTATATTTCATTTCCAGGTAATTAAAACTCCTTCCAAGATTTCAAAAAATGGCTGCTGCACATAAAATAGTGTAATATGTTCCTTAAAATTGCTTTATTTTATTAAATTATTTAAATCATAGGTGATTTATATATTTAAATTTCTACTATTTCTTAGAAATATCAAAGTCTACAAAAAATAGGGGAGGTCAGAGTCAAGATGGCAGTGTAGGAAGACACCAAGTTAGCATCTCCCCACAACTAGGGCACCTGACAGCCACTGGTGGGGGACCCTGACACCCAAGGAGACAGAAGGAACTCCCAAGTGAACTGCTTGAGAGATCTTGGTTCACAGGCTGGGAGTCGGATAGAAGCTCCTGCAGTGGGAGCTCCATGTCAGAACCACTGGACTAAAAGAGAACCTCAGACCCCAGGGGATATTAATTGGAGTGAGGTCTCATGGAGGTCTTCATCTCAGCACCAAGACCCAGCTCTACCCAACAGCCTACGAACTCCAGTGCTGGAAGCCTCAGGCATTAGAAGGAATCAATAACAGAATAACTGAGGCAGAAGAATGAATAAGTGAGCTGGAAGACAAAATGTTGGAAATAACTGCCAAGGAGCAGAAAAAAGGATTAAACATTAAATACACCAACATTTGAATTATAGGCGTCCCAGAAGAAGAAAATAAAAAGAAAGGGTCTCGGAAAATATTTGAAGAGATTATAGTCGAAAACTTCCCTAACATGGGAAAGAAAATAGTCACCCAAGTCCAGAAGCACAGAGAGTCCCATACAGGATAAACCCTAGGAAAAACACACCAAGACACATATTAATCAAACTAACAAAAATTAAATTCAAAGAAAAAATATTAAAAGTAGCAAGGGAAAAAAAATTAACATACAAAGGAATCCCCATAAGATTATCAGCTGATTTTTCAGCAGAAACTCTGCAGGCCATAAGTGAGTAGTAGGATATACTTAAAATGATGAAACAGAAAAACCTACAACCAAGATTACTCTACCAGCAAGTATCTCATTCAGATTTGATGGAGAAATTAAAAGCTTTACAGACAAGCAAAAGCTAAGAGAATTCAGCACCACCAAACCAGCTTTACAACAAATGCTAAAGGAACTTCTCTAGGTGGGAAATAAAAGAGAAGGAAAAAGACCTACAATAATCAACCCAAAACAATTGAGAAAATGTAATAGGAACATACATATCGATTATTATCTTAAATGTAAATGATTTAAATGCTCCAACCAAAAGACATAGACTGGCTGAATGGATACAAAAACAAGACCTGTATATATGCTTTCTACAAGAGACCCACTTCAGACCTAGGGACACAAAGAGACTGAAAGTGAGAGGATGGAAAAAGATATTCCATGCAAATGGAAATCAAAAGAAAGCTGAAGTAGCAATTCTCATATCAGACAAAATAGACTTTAAAAAAGACTATTACAAGAGACAAAGAAGGACACTACATAATGATCAAGGGATCAATCTAAGAAGAAGATATAACAATTGTAAATATTTATGCACCCAACATAGGAGCACCTCAATGCATAAGGAAAATACTAATAGCCATAATAGGGGAAATTGACAGTAACACAATCATAGTAGGGGATGTTAACACCCCACTTTCATCAATGGACAGATCATCCAAAATGAAAATAAATAAGGAAACACAAGCTTTAAATGGTACAATAAACAAGATGGACATAATTGATATTTATAGGACATTCCATCCAAAAACAACAGAATACACATTCTTCTCAAGTGCTCATGGAACATTCTCCAGGATAGATCATATCTTGGGACACAAATCAAGCCTTGGTAAATTTAAGACAATTGAAATCGTATCAAGTATCTCTTCCGAACAAACGTTGTGAGACTCGGTATCAATTACCGGAAAAAAATCTGTAAAAAATACAAACACATGGAGGCTAGACAAGACACTACTTAATAACCAAGAGATCAATGAAGAAATCAAAGAGGAAATCAAATAATACCTAGAAACAAATGACAATGAAAACAAGGTGACCCAAATCCTATGGGATGCAGCAAAAGCAGCTCTAAGAGGGAAGTTTATAGCTATACAAGCCTACCTTAAGAAACTAGAAACATCTCAAATAAACAACCTAACCTTATACATAAAGCAATTAGAGAAAGAAGAACAAAAATCCCACAAAGTTAGCAGAAGGAAATAAATCATAAAGATCAGATCAGAAATAAATGAAAAAGAAATGAAGGAAACGATAGCAAAGATCAATAAAAGTAAAATCTGGTTCTTTGAGAAGATAAACAAATTTGATAAAACATTAGCCAGACTTACCAACAGAAAAAGGGAGAACGCTCAAATCAATAGAATTAGAAATGAAAAAGGAGAAGCAACAACTGACACTGCAGAAATACAAAGGTGTATGAGAGATTACTACAAGCAATTATATGCCAATAAAATGGACAACCTGGAAGAAATGGACAAATTCTTAGAAATGCACAACCTTCCAAGAATGAACCAGGAAGAAATAGAAAATATGAACAGACCAATCACAAGCACTGAAATTGAAACTGTGATTAAAAATCTTCCAACAAACAAAAGCCCAGGACCAGATGGCTTTACAGGCAAATTCTGTCAAACATTTAGAAAGAGCTAACACCTGTCCTTCTCACTCTTCCAAAATATAGCAGAGGAAGGAACACTCCCAAACTCATTCGACAATGCCACCATCACCCTGATACCAAAACCAGACAAAGATGTCACAAAGAAAGAAAACTACAAGTCAATATCACTGATGAACATAGACGCAAAAATCCACAACAAAATACTAGCAAACAGAATCCAACAGCACATTAAAAAGATCATACACTATGATCAAGTGGGGTTTATCCCAGGAATGCAAGGATTCTTCATTATACGCAAATCAATCAACGTGATATACCATATTAAAAAATTGAAGGAGAAAAACCATATGATCATCTCAATAGATGCAGATAAAAAAATTAAAGGAAAAAAACAAAATAATAACCTCAATAGATGCAGAGAAAACTTTCAACAAAATCAACACCTATTTATGATAAAAACCTTCCAGAAAGTAGGCATAGAGGGAAGTTTCCTCAACATAATAAAGGCCATACATGACAAACCCACAGCCAACATTGTTCTCAACGGTGAAAAGCTGAAGTCATTTTCTCTAAGATCAGGAAGAAGACAAGCTTGCCCACTCTCACCACTATTATTCAACATAGTTTTGGAAGTTTTAGCCACAGCAATCAGAGAAGAAAAAGAAATAAAAGGATCCAAATTGGAAAAGAAGAAGAAAAGCTGTCACTGTTTGCAGATGACAAGATTCTATACTTAGAGAATCCTAAAGATGCTACCAGAAAACTACTAGAGCTAATCAACGAATTTGGTAAAGTAGCAGGATACAAAATTAATGAACAGAAATCTATTTTACAATTTGTATGGAAACACAAAAGACCTCAAAGAGCCAAAGCAATCTTGAGAAATAAAAATGGAGCTGGAGGAATCAGGCTCCCTGACTTTAGACTATACTACAAAACTACAGTAATCAAGACAGTATGTTAATGCCACAAAAACAGAAATATAGATCAATGGAATAGGATAGAAAGCCCAGAGATAAACCCACGCACATATGGTCACCTTATCTTTGATAAAGGATCCTAATGAAACATAAAAGCTTTTGCACAACAAAGAAAGCATCAACAAGACGAAAAGACACCCTCAGAATGGGAGAAAATATTTGCAAATGAAGCAACTGACAAAGGATTAATCTTCAAATCATACAAGCAACTCATGCAGCTCAACATCAAAAGAACAAACAACTCAATCTGAAAATGGGCAGAAGACCTAAATAGACATTTTTACAAAGAAGATATACAGATTGCCAACAAACACATGGAAGAATGCTCAACATCATTAATCCTTAGAGAAATGTAAATCAAAACTACAATGAGATATCATCTTACACTGGTCAGAATGGCCATCATCAAAAAATCTACAAACAATAAATGCTGGAGAATGTGTTGAGAAAAGGGAACCCTCTTGCACTGTTGGTGGGAATATAAATTGATACAGCCACTATGGAGAACAGTATGGACATTCCTTAAAAAACTAAAAATAGCACTACCATATGACCCAGCAATCCCACTACTGGGCATATACCCTGAGAAAACCATAATTCAAAAGGAGTCATGTACCAAAGTGTTCATTGCCACTCTATTTACAATAGCCAAGACATGCTAGTAACCTAAGTGTCCATCGACAGATGAATGGATAAGGAAGAAGTGGCACTTATATACAATGGAATATTACTCAGCCATAAAAAGGAAATGAAATTGAGTTATTTGTAGTGAGGTGGATGGACCTAGAGACTGTCATACAGAGTGAAGTAAGTCAGAAAGAGAAAAACAAATACTGTATGCTAACACATATATATGGAATCTAAAAAAAAAAAAAGTCATTAGAACCTAGGGGCAAGACGGGAATAAAGATGCAGACCTACTAGAAAATGAACTTGAGGATACGGGGAGGGGGAAGGGTAAGCTGGGACAAAGTGAGAGAGTGGGATGGACATATATACATTACCAAACGTAAAATAGATAGCTAGTGGAAAGCAGCCGCATAGCACAGAGAGATCAGCTTGGTGCTTTGTGACCACTTAGGTGGTGGGATAGGGAGAGTAGGAGGGAGGGAGATGTAAGAGGGAAGAGATATGAGGACATATGTATATGTATAACTGATTCACTTTTTTATAAAGCAGAAACTGACACATCATTGTAAAGCAATTATACTCTAATAACGATGTTTAAAAAAGAAAACAACTACAGAAAGAAGAACAAAGCAAACCAAAGTCAGTAGAAAGAATCATGAAAATCAGAGCAGAAATAAATGAAATAGAAGTGAAGAAAACAATAGCAAACACCAATAAAATTAAAAGCTAGTTCTTTGAGAAGATAAAGAAAATTGATAAACCCTTAGCCAGACTCATCAAGAAAAAAAGGGAGAGGACGCAAATCAATAAAATTAGAAATGGAAAAGGAGAAATCACAACCAACACTGAAGAAATGCAAAGGATTATAAGAGACTACTACAAACAACTATATGCCGATAAAATGGACAGCCATGAAGAAATGGAAAAATACTTGGAAAGGTAAAATTTTCCAAGACTGAAACAGGAAGAATTAGAAAATATAAACAGACCTATCACAAGTAATGAAATTGAAACCATAATTAAAAATCTTCCAACAGACAAAAGTCCAGGACCAGATGGTTTCACAGGCAAATTCTATCAAACATTTAGAGAAGAGCTAACACCTATCCTTCTCAAACTCTTCCAAAAAATTGCAGAGGGAGAAACACTCCCAAATTCATTCTGTGAAGCCACCATCACACTGATGCTAAAATCAGAAAAAGATATTATAAGAAAATAAAATTATAGATCAATATCACTGATGAACATTGATGCAAAAATCCTGAACAAAATACTAGCAAACAGAATCCAACAACACATTAAAAGGATCATACACCATGATCAAGTAGGATTTATCCCTGGGATGAAAAGATTCTTCAATATATGCAAATCAATGTGATATACCACATTAACAATTAAGGAATAAAAACCATATGATCATGTGAATAGATGCAGAAAAAGCTTTTGACAAAATTCAACACCCATTTATGATAAAAACTCTCCAGAAAATGGGCATAGAACGAACCTACCTCAACATAATAGAGGCCATATGTGACAAACCCACAGCAAGCATTATACTCAATGGTGAAAATCTGAAAGCATTTCCACTAAGATTAGGAACAAGACAAGGATGTCCACTCTTGCCACTCTTATTCAAAATAGTTTTGGAAGTCCTAGCCTTGGCAGTCAGAGAAGAAAAAGAAATAAAAGGAATACAAATTGGAAAGGAAGAAGTAAAACTGTCACTGTTTGCAGTTGACATGATACTATACATAGAAAATGCTAAAGATGCCATCAGAAAACTACTAGAACTAATCAATGAATTTGGTTAGGTTGCAGGATACAAAATTAGTGCACAGAATTCGCTTGCATTCCTATACATTAATGATGAAAAATCTGAAATAAAAATTAAGGAAACACTCCCATTTACCATTGCAACAAAAAGAATAAAATACCTAGGAATAAACCTCCCTAAGGAGGTAAAAGACTTGTACTCAGACCACTATAAAACACTGATGAAAGGAATCAAAGATGACATAAACAGATGGAGAAATATACCATGTTCCTGGAATGGAAGAATAAATATTGTGAAAATGACTATACTACCCAAAGCAATCTACAGATTCAGTGCAATCCCTATCAAACTACCAATGGCATTCTTCACAGAATTAGAACAAAATATTTTACAATTCGTAGGGAAACACAAAAGACCCCGAATAGCCAAAGCAATCTTGAGAAAGAAAAACAGAATTGGAGGAATCAGGCTCCCCGACTTCAAACTATACCACAAAGCTACAGTAATCAAGACAATATGGTACTGGCAGAAAAACAGAAAAATAACTCAATGGTACAGTATAGAATGCCCAGAGATAAACTCATGCACATATGGTCACCTAATGTACAACAAAGGAGGCAAAAACATACACTGGAGAGAGGACAGCCTCTTCAATAAGTGGTGTTGGGAAAACCGGACAGCTACATGTAAAAGAATGAAATTAGAACACTACCTAACACTATACACAAAAATAAACTACAAATGGATTAAAGACCTAAACGTAAGACCAGACACTACAAAACTCTTAGAGGAAAACATAGGAAAAACACTCTTTGACATAAACCACATTAAGATCCTTTTTGACCCACCTCCTAGAATAACAGAAATAAAAACAAACAAATGGGACCTAATGAAACTTAAAAGTTTTGCAGAGCAAAGGAAAGCATAAACAAGACAAAAAGACAACCCTCAGAATGGGAGAAAATATTTGTAAATGAAACAACAGACAAAGGATTAATCTCCACAATATACAAACAGCTCATGGAGCTCAATATCCAATAAAAACAATCCAATTAAAAAATGGGCGGAAGACTTAAATAAACACTTCATCAAGGAAGACATACAGATGGCCAAGAGGCACATGAAAAGATGCTCAACATCATTAATTATTAGAAAAATGCAAATCAAAACTACAATGAGGCATCACCTCATGTCAGTCAGAATGGCCATTATCAAAAAATCTAGAAACAATAAATGCTCAAAAGGGTGTGGTGAAAAGGAAACCCTCCTGCACTGTTGGTGGGAATGTAAACTGATACAACCACTATGGAAAACAGTATGGAGTTTCCTTAAAAAACTAAAAATAGAACTACCATATGACCCAGCCATCTCACTACTGGGCATATACCCTGAGAAAACTATAATTCAAAAAGACCCATGTTTACCACAATGTTCATTGCAGCACAATTTACAATAGCCAGGACATGGAACCAACCAAAATGTCCATCAACAGATGAATGGATAAAGAAGATGTGGCACATATGTACCATGGAATATTACTCAGCCATAAAAAGAAACAAAATTATTTGTAGGGAGGTGGATGGACCTAGAATCTGTCTCACAGAGTGAAGTAAGTCAAAAAGACAAAAACAAATACCGTATGCTAATGCATTTATATATGGAATCTAAAAAAAAAAATGGTACTGATGAACCTAGTTGCAGGGCAGTTTTAAAGATGTATATAGAGAGAAAGGACTTGAGGACACAGGGTGGGAGGGGGAAGCTGGGACGAAGTGAGAGTAGCATCAACATATATACACTACCAAATGTAAAATAGTTAGCTAGTGGGAAGCAGCAGCATAGCACAGGGAGATCAGCTTGGTGCTTTGCGATGACCTATAGGGGTGGGAGAGGGAGGGTGGGAGGGAGGCTCAAGAGGGAGGGGATATGGGGACATATGTATGCATATGGCTGATTCACTTTGTTGTACAACAGAAACTAACACAGTATTGTGAAGCAATTATACTCCAATAAAGATCTATTAAAAAAAATAGTTGTCACTAAGAATGATTTTTTTCTTTTGGGGGATAAAACTTAAAGAATACCTATAAATCTAATCTAAACTGAGCCCATTTGGATTTACTCCATTTTCTTAGTTATCAATAACACAACATAACCGTTAAACAGAAATCCAGTGTGGTAAAATCAGATCGCTTAAAACATTCCTTTTTTATAGAGGTGGTTATAACAGCAATACTGCAAAATACTTTGTTAACATTTCTGTGTTACTTTAGACACCCCAGAAATGCAGACTGGCAAGAGTGAAAATGAAAGAAAGCCTTTTGACAGGAAAAAAAAAAGAGGTTGCAAATAACATTAAGTGATGCCCTATATGTACTTGAACATGCCCAAGGGGGAAAATGGCTACATCTTTCCCCGATAGATTGTAAAAGGCTCATTTTAAGAAAGAAAGAAATATGTAACATTGCAGAGAACATCGATTCACTAGGCTCTTCTGAATGAAAGTTATGAGTGTAAAATTGGGAGACAGTTTCTGGGCTTTCTGCAGATAAGATATCTGCATATGAATGCTCTTTGTTTCAGTGAATCCTGTAAAGCTTTACATTGATGATGTCATGCTATAAAAGTGTCCTTACCCAGCTTTATATGTAATTATATACAAACGTTATAAAAGATGCTATGTTAATCCAAAATGGAACATCTTTGTTTTGTTCTTCTCAGCTCTGAAAAGCTGGTGGATGATCCCAAATCACAATGGCAACTTTCTTGCTGTGGCAGGAACGAACGGTTTATTTGTATTAATGCCATGTAGTTCAATATGATTTGTTTTCTGAGATATCCAAAAAACACAAAGGAATTTTTATTGGTTGACTACTAAATATGGATTTTCTGTTCTTTCCCTTCCTCCAAGACAAGTTTTAAAAATAGGATCATTTAAAGGAAGTCAGGGGCACAAAAAGCTAAAAATGCTTAGAGGATAGCTACCAGGCATTTATCCCTTACTAAATGACTCTCTCTCTCTTACTAAGATCACTAGCAATGTTATTTTGAACCATATTTCCATACACATTCTCTATAAAATTTGATGTACATAAATCTGCATTAAAGAATTAAACATTGAAATCAGTCAATGGAGCAAAAGTTGTAAAGGTAATTTGTTTTCTCTTGGTAGAGTTTGCGTGCACCAAACATGAAGCCAAGATTTTACTTCTACACAACAGTGAAAACACATCATATGATATTAAAATTTAACTGTGCTTTACTAAATAATTTTTTATATGTAATTTTGCTTGCTATTAACACTCATCAGGTAAGAAGTTATTTTATTAACACAACTATAGCATAGCAACTGGCAAAAACATTTTTTCATACAATTTTATACCAAAATTGAATTAAATATTTAATCTCATGCATTTTTATTTGAAGACTACATTTTAAAATATGTTTAAAATAAATGTATATATATATTTTTGGGGGGTAAATTTAAAAATAAATAATAACTATTTAATATATACCTGTAAAATAAATCAATGAGTATTTTATAGTTTGGGTTTACAAATTCATAATAATCATCATTCAAAAGTAATCACCTGTGATAGAGTGACAGTGCACATGCAAAATGACAAGAACTAAACAATTTAGTACTTGAACCTAACAGTTATGGGAGGCCTATATGAAAAAATAAGATATCTGGAAATTGGTGTCCAAAACAATATTGGTGTCCAAAAACAATTTTTTAATACTCAGAGAAAAACTGACAGCATATCTCATAAGTATCTCTTACTACTAGATCCTTAGTCACCCTTTCCAATAAAAAAGTTTCTGTTATAATAAAATACTTCATAATACAGGAATATTGTGAAAGAACCTCAACTAGTAATCACTGAACACATGGAAACAATTTTTAAATTACTTCTGATCTTGGCCAGATGCAATGGATAACCTCTAGGTAAACAGCTCTTGGATCTATTAAAGATGCTGAGATGTCGTATAGCTTCCATAAACAGAACCAATATTAAGAGGCTTAGATTTGATTTACCAAGGAGTTTTGATTGGTACATTTTAAATAAGACACATACTATATATTATAAAATTGTTGGTAAAATTAATATCTGTTTCAACAGGTTTTTTCTTTCTTTTTTGTAGTTTGGTAACTCAGTGACTAACATCAAATTTCCTCAGTTCAAATCCTGGGTACTAAAAAGAGAAAGAAGTTTTACACCACTCCCAAGAAGAGTAAAGCATAAAAAAAAAAAAAAAAAGGTTAATTAACCTGGCTGTCCTGAAATACCACAAAGTGGATAAGAATGGCAAAATCAGTTGCCTTCATCAAGAGTGCTCTTCAGAGGACTGTGGCACTGGAGTTTTTATGTCCAGCCACTTGAACAGACATTATTGTGGCAAACTTCAATGAAACAGAAGACAAGTAATTATGGGAACTAACAACAACAATAAAATCCTGTCTTCATCACTAATGTGAGCAAGTTATTTAACTTCTTAGTGCCTCAACTTTCTCCTAAGTTACTTGAGGGGATAATAATAGAATCTGCCCCATAGGATATATGTAAGCATTAAATAAGATAATGCATGGAGAGCATCAGAAAAGTACTTGCCACATAGTAACTATTTAAACATTTTTGAACCTTATAATCTTGACTATTTTTCATATATTTAAATAACTTTTAATATTAGCATAGTTTTATATTTACGGCAAAGACCCCACAGAGAGTTCCATATACCCTGTATCCACTTTCCCCAGTTGTTAACATTTTACATGACTGTAGTACCTTTGTCACAACTAACAAATTCATACTGATATATTATTAGCTAAACTCCACATTTTATTCAGATTTCATTAGTTTTTCCCTAATGTCCTTTTTCCCAGGATCCCAGCTATGATATCACATTGCATTTAGTCATCATATAACCTTTTAACTAAGACTTCATTTTTTTTTAGAGCAGTTTAAGGTTTACAGCAAAATTGAAAAAAAGGTACAGAGATTTCTCATTTACCCCCTGCATCCACACAAACATAGAATCCCCCATTATCAACATCCCCCTGCACCAGACTGCTACATTTGTTATAACTGATGAGAACCTTGACTTTTTTTCTTAAAAGCAATACCTTTTTGTATTTTAAAAATTTTTGGACATTAATTAAATAATATATCCTGACTTCACTGTTAAGCATTGCAATTATTATTGTGGTAATTAAAGTCAATTCTAATATGATTTCTTTATGCAACTACATTTGACAATGCCCCTGTGTGGTTATCTAGTTGGATATATGGAAAAATACTGCTGGCATGTAATATGCTCTCAATAATTTAATAAATTTTAATTCAATAGTTGAGTTAAATTTTGAGATAATTAGCTTGCTATCCTTTAATATGACATTTTTCCCCAAGAAATAATGACTACTTTTGGTAAATAAGATTGACTTCCAAATGGCTTTAAATTCCTGACTTTAAGTATACTTTATGTATGTCGATGAGCCACACTTGGCTAAGTAATGGTAGTTTTACATTAAAAGGAACTCATCTAATTCTTTCTGCAATGAATACTAACATGTTAAAGATTGTGCTCATTTAAAAAATTAAAACCTAACCTATATGGGAAAAGAATCTGAAAAAGAACTGATATATGTATATATATCACAGAATTAATTTGCTGTATACCTGAAACAAAAAGAACAACAGCAAACATAATACATGTAACAGCAACAAATATACAATTGCCTTGACAATACTACATTACGTAAACTTTTTTTTTTTTTTTGCCTCAAGTCTAACTTGGTTTACTATAGAGAGAAGATGGATCTGAGAGTCTTAGTATTTAAGAAATATCAAACTGCCTTATTTCTTGGGTTATGTCTGTTCTAAAGTGAAAATCTACAGCTCTTCGAACAGACTTAACACAATGAATATTGCTAGCAATATTGGTGATATTAATTATTAAATGGGCACTTCATATTTTGATTAGTTTTCAGTAGTGTTAATGGAGATATTCTTTTAGTAAGGTCATTGTACATCTGTAAAAGAATTTAAAATATCAGCTAATGACTTTGGCCTTCTAATAATAAGCACTTTTTAAATCATTAAATTTGATTTAATCAATCATTTATTTTTCTCCATTGTCTTTTCAAGTACTGAACTTATCACCTTTTGTTTAAGAAAAGATGACTTTTCATTACTTTTTCTTTCATAGTTTATATTATATTATGACTGAAAATTATAATTGAATGTATATAAAACACATAATTATATATACATACATATATACACATATATATGTATACAGAAATAAATTATAAAATTGGAAATTGGTTCTTGTTTCAAGAGAATACTTTTCATTACTTTTTCTTTCATAGTTTATATTATATTATGACTGAAAATTATAATTGAATGTATATAAAACACAATTATATATACATACATATATACACATATATATGTATACAGAAATAAATTATAAAATTGGAAATTGGTTCTTGTTTCTCACTCCTGAAGTTTTATACATTCTTATATTTACTATCAAATTAGGGAGACAATAAAACAACTAAGAACAAAACAAAGTGGGAATATGAAGTAAATGTAACAGATACAAGTAAAACTGCTCTGATAATGTCCCTCCAATGAAGTTTACCTTTTCTGTCATGAATAATTTCTCCTAACCTCTGGAATCCTATTAAAATTTGTATGTCTTATAAATTTCCACATTCTGCTTTATATTACCATTTCAGACATTCCCTTAACTAAAATCTCCCTAATTGCAGTTATTTATTTTCACATTTTCCATGGTGTACAGAACTCTATTTAATAGAAGAAAATCTAAACCTACCAAGTTACATCATTTCCAGGCTTCGCTAAACTTCTATTGGTTCAAATTATGTTTTATGACCCCTTATGATGTTAAAAAAAAAAATTTCTTGGACCTGAGCACTAAATTAAACATATTTTAATGTATTTTACACCTATGTCTCTCAATAGGAGTTCTTCACCATCATAAGTTCCCTATTCATTGTCTCCAATATTGGCTATGCCAATTTCCTCTCATTTATTTATTCATTGTTTCCCCATTATGGGCTCTGCTTTTAGTGTGTTCTCTGGAGTGCAGAGCCTTGCAAATATGTACAGCATCAGATTGCTTACTGAGCTATGCTAAATTGCATTTTGCTCCCAGTGGATGGATTTATTCAAACTTTCTTGGAAGTGCAGTTTGAGAAGAATAGCTCTGAGTATGATTTTTATAAATGGAAGGAAATTCAGTGATGCCTGTTCTGTTTTCCTCATACAGAGGAGAAAAATCTCAGTCCTGGAATTTTGACTTGGTTTACCTAAGGATACATAACAACAGAGATGAGAACAGCGATTAGGTCTCCTGGCTCTCTCTCCTGTGCTCTCTGACCCTCTCCTTTTCTCAGGGGACATTTAGTAGAGGAGAAATCTTGCTGACTTAAACAGAATATTATGAAGTAGAGCCCATTATCTGCCCCTCAGTTTGCAAATCCAAACTGTAGGAAGCCATTTAATTATTAATTCAACAAAAACTTACTGAACACCAATTATATGCCAAATACTGTTCTACCTACTTGGTACATGTAATTAAAGAAAAGGAATAAAAATTCCCCATCACCTGGAAGTTTATATCCTATTTATAAGAAAAAAAGAACATAAACAATCAACATTCTTTTAAAAGAGTAAATCTTTTAGGATGTTGGCAAGAGATAAGTTTCAAGGAGAAAAGAATGAAAGCAAGATAAACGCAGAGCTGGGGGAGTGATTTTTCCCTAGCAGGGTCAGGGTAAATCCCACTAGAAGCCGAGATTTGAGCAAAGGTTGGAAGGAGTTGTGGGAGTTAGCCAAGTTGATTCTGGAGGAGAAGCACTGTAGGCACAGGAAACAGAGAGTGCAAAGGCCCCGGGTAGGGGACAATGTGAGAGCTGCAGGGAGGGAAAGGCAGCTGATGTGGCTGGAGAGAAGTAGGAAAGAGAGTAATAGAAAATGAGGTCAGAGTGATAACCAGAGCTTTATCAAATAAAGCTACACTATGCAGTTTGGTAACCACTAGCCACATATAGTCACTGGGCACTTGAAATGTGCCTAATGCAACTTAGAAATTAAAATTTTACATGACTTTAATTAATTTATATCTTATATTAATAATTAATAATTTATATTTAAAAACTGAAGCATTTGTCATTGTGGATGTAGACATAACTAGGAATTTATTTTGGTAGTAAATTCAGTTATTGGAAAAATTTTAAGTATATTTAAAACATCTTGGGGCTTCCCTGGTGGCACAGTGGTTGGGGGTCTGCCTGCCGGTTCAGGGGACAGGGTTCGAGCCCTGGTCTGGGAGGATCCCACATGCCGCGAAGCATCTAGGCCCGTGTGCCACAACTGCTGAGCCTGCGCGTCTGGAGCCTGTGCTGCGCAACAAGAGAGGCCGCAACAGTGAGAGGCCTGCGCACCGCGATGAAGAGTGGCCCCCGCTTGCCGCAACTAGAGAAAGCCCACACACAGAAACGAAGTCCCAACACAGCCAAAAATAAATAAAATTTAAAAAAACACAAAAAACAAAAACATCTTGAGTGTGTGAATCTACTTTTTCAACTGGAAATTTTATGAACTCCAAGTAACAAGTAATCCTGTGTAAAACTTATCCAATTTGGGAAGAGCTGTTAGGTCTAAAATAACCACTGGATTCCAAAGATGAGTATAAAAAAAGTAAAATAAGTAATTAACAATTTTCAGTATTGGTTATTTATTGAACTGGCATTTTAGATACACTGGTTTAAATAAAATATAAATTAAATCATAACATATATAAGCAAAAATTTTATCTGTTTATTAATGCAATTACTAGAAAGTGTACAAGCACTTATATTTCTTATAGTCTATTGAACTGTATTTCTTTTATTTCTTTTGAAAGCACATTAGGCCATTATAAGGAGGTTGGATTTGCTCTAGGTGAAATAGGGATCCATTGGAGGATTCCTAGCAAGAGAGTAATGAGAGCTATATTTTAGTTCTACTTTTTAAGTATCTAATTTTAACTATCATTTATATTCCTCATGTAAATTAATATTTAGATAGATCCATACCTTATGCATATTGCAACACAAATAAAGCATAATTTGGTTAATTAGACAAGTGATTTATCTTTTTTCCAATTATATTATTACTATTAGCTTTCATAAATTCATCTAAGCATGAAAGAGGATAGCCCACATAAATGTTGTAAATTATCACATTCTAACTTACCTTAGGTCTGGACAACACTAGCAAGTTGTGTGCACCATCTCCAGAAACAAAACTCAGAGTACCTTCAAGTCTTTATGCTAATTCCCAACTTATACATCAAGTAACTCATCAAAAATGTCCATACAACTACCATATAATCTATCAATTCCACTTATGGATATTTATTGGAAGAAAACAAAAACTATAATTTGTAATAATAAATGCACCCCCATGTTCACTGCAGCATTATTTACAATAGCCAAGATATGGAAACAACCTAACTGTCCCAAAACAGAAGAATGGATATAGAAAATATGGTAGATGTATACAACGGAATATTGTTCAGCCATAAAGTAGAATGAGAGCTTGCCACTTGTGACAACATGGATGGACCTTGAGGGCGTGATGCTGAGTGAAATAAGTCAGATAGAGAAAGACAAATATATGATCTCACTTATATGTGGAATCTTAAAAAAACGCAAGTCAGAGTAGATTGGTGGTTGCCAAAGGTAAGGGGTGTGGAGTGAATGAAATGGGTGAAGGGAGTCAAAAGGTACAAACTTTCAGCTATAAAATAAGTCACCAGAATGTAATGTACAGCATGGCATTACAGTTAATAATACTGTATTGCATATTTGAAAGTTTCCAAGGAAGATCTTAAAAGTTCTCATCACAGGAAGAAAAAAATTCTGTGACTATATATTGTGACAGATGTTAACTAGACTTATGTGGTGATCTTTCCACAACATATACAAATACCAAATCATTATGTTGTACACATGAAACTAATATAATGTTGTATGTCAACTATACCTCAATTTTAAAAATATGTAATTGGAAAATGTCCATACATTTTACTTATTTCTGACTCAATGAGTGAGATCAATTATTTTGGACACACTGCCACCAGTGCCTTAAATATTCTCTACACTAAAGCCATATTAGAATTAAGTTAGAGTCAAATATAGCCTAACATTGAAAAAAAAATTATTTTAAATGTTTAATCAATGGAAAGTAGTAGTTTTTAAGCTTTCAATGATCTATAATATGATAATACTTACCAATGTCATACACTGCAATGATTCAATAAGCAACATGCAAAATTAATCCCAAATAATTATATTCAGAAAAAAGAAAAAAAAACTGTAATTTTTAGACAATCATTCTAAGAAGATTTGAAATGATAAAGAGATCCCTCTAAAGTAAATCTGTCAATAATTTAAATGTCCTTATCATAGAATTTCTAAATTTTTGCCTAAATTCAAATTTTTACATAGGTCTAGAAAGGAAAGGGGTATGTAGTTAACAGGAAAAGAGACTATTTCTTTTAAATGTATTTCTGTTTTACAAAAATACATTTAGTGTATTTTTAACAAAACTACCATTAGTGTTAATGGGAGTTAAACACATAAATCCATTGCGCATTAATAGAAGAGCGGAAACTGTAATCTATAAAATGAATGAATTAAATCATTATGAGCAATTTTTTAGCACATGACCTCCTCTAAGTTCTATGAAGTATACAGTCTGACTTTTTGAAATGGCACTTAAAAAGGTTTTACACTCTAATTGAACAGCCATTCACTAGGCTTATTTGTCACTTAGATCTCTCCTAATACCTGTGAAGTAGGGTTTTTAAAATAGGAGACTGGATGGTAAAAGCAGTAATTTCTCATCAGGGAATATTTAATAAGTGGAAGCTATTAGCCAACTAAAGGATACAAAATAGATTAATCTTTCAAAGATATGTCCTTTGGGGATTATAAATTGTTCAGTTTTCAGGGGGAAAAATCTTCCTGACAGTTATATAAAGATAGATTTACATTTAATATTTCTTCATAATACATGAGAAAAGACTTTTAATTTTTTCATAATAATCATTAATTAAGATTATTTGAAAATAACCAGAGGTAAAAATAAATTAAAAACTATCCAATTTGGGTAAAATTTACTTCTTATAGATTGTGATATATTTTTGTTTGAAGATGATGTTATAAAAGCTAACTTTTTGGTACATATCTTATTTTATTTTATAATATTTATATAATACTGTTATGATACAGAAGAAAATCTAATCCTATGCCCCCTGACTGTGGTTATAAAATATACAACCAGAAAATAAACTTATTAACAGAGCTATGGTTTCTAATTAAATATATCTCTTTGCTCCAAAAGATGGTCATATATCAACAACTTTTACAAAGAGTCATGCACAATACGTAACCAAGGAAAGTTGGATTCTTCTATTTATTTTGAGTTAAACATAGAATCTAGGCTCAAATCACAGGTAATTTAAAAAATTTTATCAATTATTTTGACTTAACTATCCATCCCCTTTTAAAAATTATATATTCTCATCATTCAAAGATCTTAAAAACAAGTGTACATGTGACTTTATATTTACCACAATGAAATAAACTCAAGATCATCTGTCAGGTAATCTAAAATATTTTAATGGATCCTTGAGGTTATATATTTTTAAGAGAATATAGAACTGAGTACAGGAATCCTGACATTGATAAAATTTGGGAGCACTACTGAAAAGTTACTAGATTTTTCCATTCCTTTATCATGGGTAAAATTGACTTTATAAGAAAATTTAGTAGCACAAAAAATAACATGCCCTTTTCCAATTCATTTATAAGAACTCATCCTGACATCTTGTCTGGTACCTCAGGAAAATATTTTTCCTTGACTTTCCCTCCTTCCCATCTTCTCCTTTCTTTTCTCCCTCCCTCCCCTTTCATCAATACATCCATTTTCCTTCCTTACTTCTTCTCTTACCCTGGCACATAGATCTTATTTTTAGAGTTTTGTGTCAATGCATATGTTTTCTATTTTGTAAGCAAAAAACATTTTACAGTATTTTAATATTTATTAATTATTTAACATTGCTTATAGAGAGCTTACTCTATGCTAGTCACTGTACTAGATACTGGAAATATTTAAAAAATACTAACAAATAGAAAACTTATGAAGTTGAACTAAAAGTATCACATTTTATTTATCCATGGAGAAACTGAGGCACAGAGCTCTTAAATAGATTGCTGAACATGACTATTAAGTGGAAGAGTCAGGATTAGAATGAAGGTCCTATGACTCAATCTATGTTATTAACTATTATGCTATGGTGCTATCATAAGAAAACTTATAATAAGGAAATTGTCAAAATAAGTCAGCTGCAGGTTTATTCAGTCCAAGAATTGCTGGCAAACTTCCAGATGTTAGCTTTAAAGGACAGTTCTACTTCAACCTCTTTTGACAACAAACCATTTATGATGCTGTGGTTCATATATCTATTCAAGACATTCTGAATTAAATTACATTTCCTTTCTAAACCACATCTTTTGAATATTAGTCTTTGGCATTTATTATCAGTTACAAGAAGTAATACACTTCATTTCTTTTTTTTTACTTAACCGTACTTCATTTTATAGTTTAGGTTATAGTGAAAAAGACTGTTTCCTACTTGTACAGAAATAAAATTTAATTTGAAAACTGAAAACTTTAAAAAGGTAATCTAGAATTTATTTTTCCTTGAGTTGAAGTGTTTAAAAGTTAACAGATGAAACTAATTTTCCCATTTTCTCTGGATAACCTAGAGAAATAGAATCTGGTCTTTCCATAAAAATAAATTTTTACAAAGTACAGTGATGCTGCATATTTTGGAAATTTGTGTTAAATGAATAAAAGAGAAATTCACATGAATTTTCTCTAGTTTGTTCACATTTCACATTCAAACATTTGGGCATGTGTTGAAAAATCAATACTTTTAGTCCACACTATCTCCACATTTTGAGATAAAGGGCCCTGCTTAGCTGGGGAAAGAAAAGAAGAGTGCCAGTAGATAAAATCAGATAGGGTGCATAATGAAAAATATAGTAAAATGTCAGTATTTAACATGCTCTTATCATTTATGTACAATAAAATACTTTTTAAAAAATTCTGCTTATCCAAAATGCAAAGTTAATAATTTTGAAATTAAACAGAAAACAATGGCTAACATATGATTGCATTAGAATACTATTATCAGAGGAAAGTGAAATTACTAAACTTGCCCCCCAAAAAAGGTGATAACCCAAGTCCTAGCAAAAGCAATACAGCCCAGGTTATAGCAACCATAATCAAGTTTAGGATAATCACATAAGTTTATTCAGATACACTCATACTCAAAAAAAAAATAAAATGGTACTAATGGTTATATCATGTTTGGTCATTAAGAAAAATGATATGAAGCTCACACATTAGTATCCTTTTTACCAAAGAAGTAGGTTTAGCTCACATGAAAGTGACTAATTCATTACCATAGGACAATCCTCAGAAAATAATGTGGTTAAGTTAAAGTCTCCATATGACGAGAACTTTCAACAAATGCTACTTACAAAAACAAAACTTAATTGAAGCATGTATCCTGAATCTTGTAGATGTTCTATTTTGAATATCCATGATTAGGAAATCACTTTACTCTGAATTCTTGTACAAATGGTTCCTCAGCCTCCATTACATCAGAGATTGTGTGGAAGATTATAGACAGGACTAAGTTAGATCCCATAATGCCAGAGGAACTATTGGTGAGCAATAGTCTCAATGTGTTTTCTGACTAAATAGGCTATTGGGATTATTTCTTATTTCCTCAGTGTTCTAAGCCTAACTTTGTGTTTCACAGTTTAAATTTCAACCTTGTAATCTAACTTAATGAATGGGGCTCTCCAAGCAATATGGACTGATCCTGTCCCTTACAAAGTTCCAGCTTTGTGTGTCTGGAGTACAGTCCTGCTACTTCTGTCCTCTCCCAGTTCTTTCAGCTCATAAGTGTACATTTCCTGACCCTTGGTTGGAGAGATGATAGATGGATGTATGGTGGGATAGATTGACTGATGGATAGAAAAAGTGATGAAGATTAGCTTTGTTTTCTTTAGGGAGGGAATCAATGTATAAACAGATGTTCCCAAAACAATTTTTCTATTGTTAAAGTTGCCAGGAAAACTTTACAATTGAAGGCTTGCTCAATATCTATCCATGACAATGATTCTCTAAAGTGTATTCTAAAAACAGTATGTAGGAAAAAAATATTTTACTTCTTTGAGCCTTTACAATGTTTTCCTTTGGGAGTTTGCTGACCTGAACCAACTCTCCTCCCTCCACTCCACTCCCCAAACAAAAGAAAAATAAACACATTCACACACACATACACACACATCTGAGGGCGACACTTGGTAATAGTCCCTAAGCATGTCACAACACCTTGTGTAGAAAGATAGCCCACATAAATTTTATTTACTTCTCACTTTATTGAAAATTACAGTAACTGAATTTCTTAAGAAAAAAACAATGAGTATTTCAAAAGTAAAAGTCAGCTTAGATGATTTCTGTTGCCAGTAGAGAAACTGGTTTCCCTAGATGGAAAATAATTATTTGACACAAACACCTAAAAGAGATGGCAAATGAAAATGGAACTCCATTGACAAGTTTGCAGAGGCAAAACAAAAGAAAGAAGACTCTCTTGTGATTGGGCATTCATGATGCTTCCATAGAGGTAATAGTAACCTAAAATAAAATATAGTGGCTCACAGTGCTGCCAGATATCACACTGTTCCTACTTCTTTGGGTAAAACCACTAAGAGACTCCCTCTCTTTCCATGTTTTTCTCAAAAACAGAGAAGCATGAATATATTCTATAAACTTCCAAGCATAAATGAAATAATAGTTCCTGTTAAAACTCCAACAAAAAATAGATTAGGAAGGCAATGTTTCACATTATAATCAAAAGCCAACAGTTTTTTGTTCCTCCCTGAAAAGTATATCTTTGGACCCAGAATATTTAATACACATACAAACACACACATACACACATGCATGCACACGCACATTAATTAGTGCACGTTGCTTTGAAACTGCTGTAGGCAATACTATAATATTAGTTGCACTTTCCTAAAAAGTGACACTTTTATAAAATATTTAATATCATGAGAACTCAGCAAACACTGTTAGGAAAATTCAGCCAAATAAATGCAATCAATGAATAAAATTTTAAAATATGTAAAAACCAGTATGTTAATTAAAAGGGGAATAGAGGGTTTGTAACCAAGAATTTTCTTAAGCTTACTTATATACTAACCTAGATTAAATGATTAATACCTTATCTCAAAAATACAAATAACACTAATACAGCACCATGAAATAAAAACATATCTTCCCACAGCACTTTAAGATCTCAAGGAAATGAGGGAAATAAGAGAAAACATGATATACAAAAAAGAACAAGTGTGAAATGATGTAAGAATAAGTGGCTTAGTCTGTAAAATAAGCCTCAAGTTGAATACTGGTTAGGAAGTTTACAGAGTATTTGCAAAGGGGATTTACCTTGAAAGCAGTACTAAGTATCAATGAAAAAAAATCAATAAACAAATTTATCCAACATAGCTTAACTGGACTGGGGTGAAAACCTTAGGCTGTAACTTTGAACTTTATATAAGGTTGATTTTCAGAAGGCACTGGAAGAGCCTGTACACAACAGTGCTGTAAAAATAATCTAGTGCAAAGTGAATTATAGGCTTGTTATCTTGAAGACGAGTAATACAAAGATAGTTACTACTACATTAAAATATTCAACGAGTCAACATATGGTAGAAAATCCCATAGATCATCTTAACTGTAAATAAAGTATCAAGGAAACATTTCATCTAATGGAAAAACAGATGATGTAAATAATGGTGAATAAAAAAATTTTAACAGTTTTCATATTATTCTTTAAAAAAAGTTTTGTAATAGTGTATTGGCTGATCACCAAACCCCATTGATGAAATGGATGGGAGGAAACTACTAAGAAGAAATTGGATGTGCCACCTTATTAGACATCACAAAGGAGATAACAATTAACTGGAATTTGAAGGGATAATGAGTTTTCACCCGGGGAACAGTGAGGTAGTATGAGGTGAAAGAGTAGAACAGCAGGGGAAGAGGAGAAGCTGTTTTTTGCTGAGATGGCAATCCATACAGAAGGGAATGTAACAGCCTAGTGATGGCACATGCATATGTGTATCACTTTTGTGTGTGTGCATTGGAGGGAAGGGGTTTATTGTGTTTAAGAGGTGAGGTTGAAAAGACTGGTGATGCCAAGTTATAAAGGCAAAACATCTTTTAACAGTTTGAAGCCCAAACGGTTTCCCAAAATGGTTGCATATCATATCACTTTGGGAATTTTAAAAAAATAAAATACAAATTCCAGGGTTCTGTGCTGGCAGGGGCATCCATTAGTTTTGGTCCACCCAATGTCTAATGGTCAGTCAGCTTTGGGAGCAACTGCTACAGTTTATCAGCTATAGAAAGCCAGAAAAACTTCGGCCTAGCCTTTACCTGATAACTCTAATCTCCCACCTATGCTTCAGGGACAATGATTATCCCCTTATTGTCCAGCATTCAATAAGGGATGTTTAAGGCCACCTCTTCAGAGCTTACTTCCCAGAGTACACTATCTGAAGTAGGTTGCCAGTGACTCGACGTATCCTTAGGTTTTTTTCTGTTTTTTTAAAGGTGTATTGTAGCATTTTAACCTGTTTACTTGTTCAATTATTTGTTTATTGTCTAGTCCCACCACCACTCCATCCACATGTACATACTCAATTGATGCCTCCAAGAGAGCAAACATGACTGGTAGTGTTCAATGCTTATTTGCCCACCCCTTAGAAAGTTGCATGGCATGGGAGTAGGCTCTTCATAAATTGTTGTTATGGTTTAAGGAAAATATTATTTATTCTTTATATAAACCAAATCTGGACCAAAGTGAAGTTTTGTATCTACTTCTGTGGTAAACACAATTGAAGTTGATTGTTAAGCAAATAATTCCTTTGTGAAGATGGCCAGAATGGATTATATACACATTCTGTGGCCCAGGTTACCTGTTCATGAATAGAAGGATGAGCAACAGCACAATTATGGGGTCAGTTTTTAATCATTCAACATTTTCAGTCATTCAACATTTCCCCTCCCCCTAAAAAGAGGCAAGATCTAAATTTTATTTAGATCTTCAAATGCGTTGAAATTATTCTTTGGGAGGGCAAATGTTAATTATGAACTTGATACCATTAATAAGCACTGTTATAAATCAAGGAAGTTTAGAGTATGAAGGTACAATTTAGATTTTCTGTTCAATCTATTTATTTTACAAATGTGAAATCTAAGGACCAGAAAGAAAAAATGATTTAAAAAAAAAGATTAACTGTTAATTAATAGTAGTTAAATCTCAATTATCAAGAGCTAATTAATTTTAAAATGAAACAATATCAACCCAATATATTTTGAAATGAAATAGTCTAACTATAGATTAAAATTATAGTAATTTTAGGATATAAAATATAGTTTCAACTTGATTCCATTCACTAGATCTGTATGAAATACATTTAAAATCCCCAAATTAAAATTATTCAAAGAGAAGCATCAGATAAAATTATTTCAGATTACAACCATCATTGTACTATTTATTTCCATGATAAAGGTTTACTAATTTGCAAATTAAAGGAAAATGAGTATTATCTATTAAAAAATGTATTGTTGTATAATAAATAAATATATTTTAAAGCTTCATGCCTATAAAAATAAGTTTCCTAATCTCCTTTTCATTATGGTCTATAGATAATGTGATACGTAAGTAGTATTTTGAAAACATACCCAGCTAGTAAAACACAATGCATCAGGCACACTGGTAAAGAGAAAATGTGCATATTGCCTATTAAACTCTGATAAAATAATCTTAATTAAACCAGTGGAACTTGTATTCCACCTGGCTAGGAGAGTAGTCCTCATCTATTATTCAATCAGCCAACCCAGAAGAGAGAGGAATAAAACTATATAATGAAAGGGTCTAGTCTGAGCAATGAGCAATCAAACATATGTTATTGCCACAGTTCCTAAACACTCCCTAAAAATTATCATTTCTCTAACGTTTCCTTAGGTAGGAAGCTGTCTGTTGTTCTCAAAGAACAATAGCCTTCCTCTTCGTGAACAAAGTGAGACCAAAAAAAAAAAAAAGAGGCAAGATTAAGAAAAATGGTGGCTATGATCACAAACCCTATGAAAATATGTATAGCGCTATTTACCAACTACAAATTATAGTTCAGGGTAAAATACCTGAAAGTCTTATTATTTTGCAAAAGATTCCATTTATCTTCATTAAACCATAAGTCCAAAAATAAAAATAATCCTATCAAGGAAAAGAACAGATGATCACAACAAGGGAAAAGGAGATCATTTGATCATTCTTGGGCAAAAAAAAAACAAAAAGAGAAAGAGTACCTATGTCAGAATCATGTAAACGGTCCATTTTAGAACATGTACTCTTCCAACATTCTTCTTCAAAGAATATCTCAAAATCTTAAATCTTACTGGTATGAAACAAGGTACTCTTTGGAGAACGAATAACAGCAGCAATAACAGTCCAACTCTATCTCATACAGGAAACAGAACGCATAACAATTGATACAAATTTGCTTCCTGGAGCAAGGTTAGTAAAGGCAAAGAAACTCTCTGAGAATTCCTTGGGGAAAAGAAGCAACCATACCAAAAACAATTGAACAGATTACGTCAATTATCCAAAGTGATCACTTTTCCTTCAATAGCTATTTCTCTACACAGCACGAGACATAGAAAAGCATCAGTAACTTGAAGAATGAAGTGTAGAAACCTTTTGGGGAGGGGACCTGAAATGTACTAAATGTATTTGTGGCCGAATTAATTCCAGCACCCAGGAGGAAGCTGCTAATGTGTTAGAGTGAGCTGTCAAGTGAAACAGGAAATTTTTTCCATGCATCTTCTAATGAGTTTTAATACACCCCCAGTATTTATTTTAAGACATTCTGCTTGTCAAGGTGGAACTCCTGTTCTCATTTTCAGATAATTGACTAGTTTAAAAAAATCTTTATTCCATTTCAAAATATTAATAAAATAGTCCACTTCAAATACAATTCCCTTTGTCCCAAAGGCACCTGATTAATTTCTTTTTAAAGCCAACTAAAATAAGAGAGCCCACTGAAGTTTGTACCATTATTAGTTCTCTTTTCTTTCATTCTAACCTGATTCAAATTTCATAACTTTATCTTGTTCTATGATCCAAATACTTGGATGTTTAAAAATATACAAGTTTAGTAGTCAGTAAGACTTTTTCATCTCATATGTGCCTTTGACTATGACATTTAGTACCTGGCATTAGCTCTATAATTCTAAAATATGCTCCATTTGCTGATTATCACAATAAAACCTTTTCTTTGATTTTGTTTCTTTGGGTCATCAGAGATTAAATTCGGAAAACATATATCCCCAGTTAGAGTGAATTTGATTTAAATCAAGACATTTAGAAAATCATTTAAATTATCAATCAAGAAGATTAAATTTCCATCAAAAGCTTACTGTAATTTGATAGAAATATGTTTCTATGACTCAGAGGTAAGTTAGCTTTACTTCAGAAGGTATGTAAGAAAATTTAAAGTTTGAATTTTGATTAATATCAAAGTTACATTAGAAAATTGAACATTAGTAGTGCGATATTATTATTAAAGTTAATTGTAGTTTATGCTTGTAAATATATTTGGAGTTTAAATCACATTGCCAAGAGATTCCTGAATACCATGTTAATTATTCAAACTCCTCTTATTTATTCACTTATCAGATTTAAAAAGTTGAGTTTTTAGAAACTTCAATTCCTAAATGAAGCTTCAATTTAAATCAATATAGTCTATAGTAACCAATAGTCCAACAGTAAACCAAATTAGAGCAAAAATGAATATATATTTAAATAACTTCTATTTCTGATATTAGTTGTAGGTTGAGATTTAATTTTAAAATAATTCCACAATGAATACAAGTATAATTGCCATTGGGGATGAGAATTTTCTGAATTTTCATGTTATAGAAATCCTCCACAGTTGTCACATTTAACCTAAAGTTCTGAGTTCAGTATTCAAAAACAGAAAGAAAAATAAGAGAATGTCATATTTATATATTTTCAAAGCTTCAAATATTAAATTAGTGCATTTGTACCTTTTATAATAATTCATAATTTATTATCCCATTAAATCACTCTTCATGAGCTTTTTAAATAATTAAGAACTTTTAAATGAAAATAAACAAAAATTACTTAAAAACTAAATGACAATTTCAAATTATTATTTGGTTTTTATTGATTACGTATTTTCCCTTTATTTTAAATGGAATATTTCCTATTTACTTAAAATCACTTAGGATAAGAATACATACAGAAATGATTTTAAAAACACATGTTTAATTGCTGGTGATATTAAATAATGGCAAAAAGGGATTATGGGAAATTGTCAAACTGTTTTTAATTTACGTATTTTTTTGTTTGTTTGATTTGCTTAGGTCTGCAATGCTCTACCAAAAATAGTATTTTTGAGCTCTTTCTCCCCCAAATTAAAGATAAAATATTAAAACATAGTGTTGATTGTACAATATTTATTTTACAGTACTTTGAAAAAATTAGGATTTAGTTAAAATAGTAACAGACTATAAGTTTGGAAACAAGTTGTGTGTTGGGAGTACGGGTCTGGATCTGCCTACATGCATGCGTGTGTGTGTGTGTGTGTGTGTGTGTGTGTGTGTGTGTGTGTGTGTGTGTGTGTGTAAGCTCTTAGTAATGGACTGGAATTTTCTACTCTACTCCTCGAAAGGTAGTTGTTTTTTTTCTTATAGTGTGTTCTTAGGACAAAAAAAAAAAATTCTACCAAAATATTTTTAACACTATTGTTATCACTTGTACTGTTAGATTCTGAAGTGAAGAAACTATGCAGCTAAGCAAATCAACAAACAAGTAAAGAAAATCAACAAACAAGCAATCAAAAAATATAACAACAAAAAAACCTACTTCATTTGAATACCAAATACAAATAAATGGTATTGTATCCTGTATTCTATTTGTGCTCTATATTTTTCACAACTTCATCAAAGTGCCTGAGATGTAGGAAGTATTTGGACTGGAAGAATAAAGTAGTAAATGAAGCCCTCTCTAGTGATAATTAAAATTCTCCTTCATATTCAGTTAGCTTGTCCATGACCATCAACCATGACTTGTTCACAAGCTATAAGCTACTGCTACCCAGATATATCCTTGAATAGACCTAAAGGAAATAGACCAGATAGGGATAATCTAAACTTGGTGAGATATCTGTCCTGTTTTGTCTTTAATGACAAATGAATCATTTTTTAAGAAATGTATAAACTATATCCCATTTTTATTTAAATAATCAGATATTGACTGTGTATCTACTATTGCCAGTGGTATCATTACTATGAGGTTCTGGTATAATATATGTTATTTGAGGTATATGCAGACTATTTATATGCATCTCTGACATGGATTGTAATGCTGAGGATAACTCTTTATAAAATGGCCTCCCTTGCATGGTCCATGACTAGAAATGAGCATTTTAACCTCTTACTGACAGTAGTTTTTTTTTTTTTTTTTTTTCCATTAAAAGAGGAACTTTAAGAGTAAATACTCTGCTGAAGGGATGTAGTTTCTGGTAGAAATTACAGAGAATCCCTGACAACTTGTGGCTTGGGGCAACCTTCTGTGCAGTCAGAAATGCTCCAATAATTTAGAGTCGTGCCTCCATGTAGGCAGTTCCTCCATATCTGCTTAGCATCTGCAGATTCAAAACATCCCCAGGGATGGGATCATGCAGAACTGTGGCATTTACTATTGAAAAAAAAATCCGCTTAGAGGTGGACCAGCTCAGTTCAAACCCTGTTGTTCAAGGGTCGAAAATACATCTCTAATATTGCTATGAAAGTCAGCGTGGAAGTATAATTTAACTTAGAAATATTAATTTTAAAACAACATTTTGGGAACAAGAATCTATCATTTTTAATAGTGATTCTTTGTTATCGTTGTTACAGATGAATAGTTCTTCAGTAACTATTCTTAGCTCAGTAAATCTTTTTGTGCATTTCTTGTTAGAAGTATTCTCATGTATTGCTATTTTGGATGGGACTATTTTTCTATTATGTTTTAACTGGTTGTTATTCATACAAAGTAACAGTTGATTTGAGGATGTTGATCTTGAATCTATCCACCTTGATAGATTCTCTTATTAATTGTAATAGTTCGTTCATTGATTCTCTTGGAACTCTGAGGCTATATCATCTGCAAATGATGAATACTTTTTTCTCCTTTTTAATAGTTAAAACTTTTATATCTTTTATTGTATTCATGCATTAACTAGAGTGTCCAAAAAAAAAATTTGAATGATAGTAGCAATAGCACACTTGTATTGTTCAGGATGTAGTGGAATTTCCATTGTATTTCATGTTTAATTTGATGTTCTCTTCACTAACAAAATTATTATTATGATAAAATTATTTTTCCTAAGATGTATTTTAATAGATATTTTTCAAATAATAAAATAATCCTTTGTTTAACTTACAATTTTAGAATTACTTTTCTTAAAAATATTCTTACATTATGAAGAGATTCCAGTATTAAATAAAAATGAACATTGTTGGTTCTCGCATAAGGGCTGGGATTTATATCTCTAGTTTAAAATTTCAGCAAATAGGAATTACAAAAATGATGGCTGCTTTTGATTAATGATTTGGATAAAAACATGTAAGGTTTAAAATAAATGTTTTTAAACAAAATACTTTCATTACCACAAGATAACTCCAAAGTAAATTTATTCTTAATTTTTATGATTGGGACATATTTCAGGATGTTTTAAGCAGGAATAAAACCAATATTTATTTTTGGCACCAATAAAAGCCTGAGGAGTACAAAAATGTATCATGCATATTGAATCTGGATCTCTGGGAGTGTGACACAGGAAATCAGAAAGACTGGAATAGAGAGTTACTGAAATTAAAGTATCTTAGTTAGATATGAAGGCAAAGAACTGACTTTTATCCCAGGCTCTCCTTTTAAGTATATATTTATGGGTTCATAATTTATTTTCTGTGGATGATAATCAGCCTATCTAAAATAAGAGCTGAAACACATGATTCTATTTGTCATCAAATAGAGCTTTTATTTGATTTATTTTGTCCACTCCCTAATCTCTTATCATACTTTATCAATGAATTACAGTATTTAAAGAAAACAATGACAAAAAATAAATCATTCTCTATATCCTAAACCCATTTATCTTTGAAGATGAATCCAAAAGAATTTACAAAAATGCAGTTTTTCAATTGTTTTTGATAGTTACCTTTAAATATTATATAAAAATACAAGTTAATAAAAGTTAATCAAGAATGGAATAAAATTCTAACTATACATATAAGATGGAAACAAAGATATTAATTTTAAAACCATTTTAACAACAACAAAAACCTTCATTAATATGGACATATCAAAAGATCTCAAAATTGGGTGAGTATATGCAATTATGAGTAGATTCACATATGTGTGTGTATACATACATCCACATATCTCTGTACACTCATACAGTCACATGTGCACATATATATTAATGCCCCCCTTTTTTGCACTTCACGTTGGTCTAGGAAGATTCTCTTTTTATGTAACTACCTTTAGTTTTTCTTCTGCTAAATCTGTAACAGATTTATAGTTCAATCACCTGAACAAACCATTTTGCACTTCATAAAATTTACAACCAAATAATTACTCTTTACAAAGTTTACACACATGTGCATTGCACACACACCCACACAGCAGAGATAGAAAGAGAGATACACAAAAACAGAATATGATAATTACATTCAAAGATTCTATGAGAATCATTTGCTCCACCAATTTAAGACTGAGTCCATCTAAGTCTTAAGAGTCAGAAGGCTTTTGAAAAATGTCTAATACCTACTTTGGAAGAAAAATCCTCCAGTAAAAATACTATTAACAAAATACAAAAACTTCTGGAGAAAATTCAAATGTACTAAGAAAAACTGTAATGAAAAGATCCACATTGAGGACACCTGCTAATCATCAGTCTTGTAGAAACAAGATGTGAATCATGCAACAGAGGAGCTGATTTTATTCTTTGTTACTAGAAGGCACCAGTGGCCACAATATACAATATTAAAACTGTCTTATTCTAGCTTTTCTTTTGATCAAACTATGGTACATTTTCTGTCTTGCTTATTTGTAAATAAGCAACCGTATCCTGCTCAACTTTGAATATTTAAGTATGAGCAGTTACAAACATTGTAAGATGTGTCAACAATGAATAAAAAAATCCAAACCGCAAATATGATTCTATATTTAAATAGTAACTAAAGAAAATATTTATAATATTAGAATATCCTAATATAATCATTTAATTAATATTTTTATGACTGTCATGATGCATATCCTAAATTTGTATAAGATTGAAAATGGCATAAAACTGTTTTTAAATGAAGAACTGTAATAATACATAAACCAATAGGAAGATCCTATAACAACAAATCATTTCAAAAAGTGGTGAGTTTCTAATTAATAATTATCCTTAAATAACTTTTCCTGCTGTTGTTTAGAGGTTTTATTTTTTTCACTGAAAATATGTTGTTTGGATTTTACCAAGTATTGCCTTAAATTTGATGGGTGAGCATGTTTGTGCATAATAAGTATACTCACATATAAGCTGTTGGCAGGGCTTGAATTTCATGTTTAAGAAATCTGTCAATATATTCTGTTCATTTATAGCATTTGCCAACAATGAATTCAAGAGCTTATCTGCTCCAGAGAGTGTCAACTGTAGTCGCATATTAGAATTACATAAAAGCTTTTAAAAACCTGATGCCCGAGAATTACTCCAGACCAATTTATTCTGAAACTCTGCAGATACGGCCTGGGCATGGGTATTTTTAAAACCTTCACAGGTGATTATACTGAGCAGTCATTATTTCAAACCACAGATCTATACATTTTATTTATGCCCTTCCCTCAGCAGCCACCAGAAGTCAACTGATAATATCAAATAACTTAGAACCATAAATAGCTATTCTAGGATCAAGAACATAATCAGATGAATATATTCAGTTTAAAAACTCTTTAATTAGAGGCATATTTGATTTTCTGTTGGATTACCCTCAAGGATGTGAAAGCATTTTAAAATTAGTAACCCTTTATATAATGTAAATACCAATGTTATGAAGAACAGTGGGCATTCATATCTAAATGTAATGTCCTCCAAAGCATTATCAATAAATACGCTTGTTCTATTTCACTATTTAGTTATAGAAGACGAGAAGTAATTATAAGAGCCAATCACTAATGACCTTTGTGTATAAGGCACTACATAGGGGATATAGTACATATATTCTCTCATTTAATTCTCACAACAGCACCATAGAGATAATAAGTACGAAAAATAAATTGCTTAGAGCCAAACAACTTTCTGTAAATGGCAGGTGTGTCTGAATCCAAAACTCGTTATCTCTAACCTTAACTCCCTTGCCTATTTATATCCATGAAACCCTGGTAATATCAAGATTTCAATGTGTGCTTATAATTAGACATGAATAAAAACTCTTACTGTGAATATTATTCTTAAAATTTTATAATTGAGAACATTACTTTCTCATTCAAATTTACCTCCTCATTTTAAATACGAGGAAACTGAGACTCTGAAGTGTTTCATTTGCCTTATAGAACATCACTAACACAAAACAGAGTTAAAATTATAAACCATTTTTTCTCACCTTCCATCCTGTGCTCTTTCTGCTGCCCCACACTCTCCACTCTCATTTGTGACGAATGAATACTGCATTTCTTTAACAGATGACACCACTTAAAAAATTGCCTTGCAAAGGTGAAAGTATCAGTGGATATTAGGGTGAGAAAGTGCTAGACTTACACTCAGGAACTATCACTTAAGGAATAATTAATCTGTATAATAACTTTCACCTGAGTGGTTCAGCAATCTTATGAATAAAAACGTAATGTTCACCATACTTGTACGGTTATATTTTATATTCACAGAGAAGAGCACCCAACTTATTTCTTGTTACAAAACTTGACTATGATAATTTGATTTTAAACTAGTTTACAGTGCAAACTAAATATAGTGGTGTTTCTCAAACCTTACAGGACAACAGGGCTTATGAATCACATGGGGATCTAATTAACATGCAGCTTCAGATTCAGCCACTCTGGGCCAGGGCCTTCGAGGCTGCATGTTAACAAGCTTCCAGGTGATGCCAATGCTACTCAAAATGTGGTCCATGGATCTCACTTTGACTAGCAGGTAACAGAAATATATCACACTATCCTGTAGTGTCATTAACTGTAACACCTATTAAAATTATTTTTTAAATAGAAAAAAAAGCTAGTAGAAGACAAGCAGCTGTCTGCAATGGAAGAAGTTTGGCTAATCTGCTACAATGGACACCCAATTATAAGGAGCAAATAATTCAGAAATTACATCAGACTCTAAAAACTGTCATAAAAACTCAAGAATAGACATACTTTCAAAATTTGCATATAAAATATGTAAGAGAATCCTCACTTGAATTTAAAATGAAAGCACTTAGTACACGCGAGCTTTTAATAAATCCTACTTGATGATGACACTCACTTTCTAATAATGTGGATGATGATGGGAGTAAAGTAAGGCATGCATGCAATTTCATTTTATTAACTTGATGATATGTCTGAAAACAGATTTTTCATGACTTGGAAAGGAAAGTTTCCAAGGACTGCTTTAGAATAACAAGCATGCCACGTGAATAGTTTTGTGTCCTTGATCCATATGCTGTGATTAAGCCCTAAAACATGTTGTCATACTGGTTTTTAAACAGTTCTATGAACAGTCAATTGAACCCTCAGTTTTAAGACTACATAGTTCTTTCTTATTTATCCAAACCTTGGATGGCTCTGCTTGCCTTTTAGTTCATTATAATAAGTAAGAATGCACTGAAAGAGATGAACAGAATGATGGTCCCGTGGGGTCATGGCAGAAGTACAGTGACAGGACCCATCAAATGCTATAGTTTAAAACACTTTCAATGCACTAGGAACAAAATGAAAACCCTTACAGCACTTGATATTAAGTACATTAAATATTCTATTTATGGGCCCACATCCACCACTTGCAGTGGTAGTCATAATCATTTTTTCATGCCAGTGAAGCCTCTCAAATATTTAATAAATATTTCTTTCTCAAGATCAATATAGACTTGGGGCTATTTACTCAAGCACATCAAGCATCACAAAGAGAAGCAACTGTTTTATGATTTTAAGTAGTGTTTCCAATCAAGTGTCATTTATCACCAAGAGTACCTGCACATCCTTCAAAAGATAAAGTCTGTTTCTATACATCTGGTGGCCAAAATGGTCACAAGAGCTCTTCTGGTGGCATCTTTTCTAACCAAGAGCATTCCAGGGTTTCCAAACATGACTTAAGAACAAAAAATACATTTCTCTTTTCCAACTAGCACCACCTTTTCAAAATTCTTAGATAATTTTAGTAAGCTCATAACTGGTTATTCTGAAGACAGGCTTTCCCCCCTTGTAATCCATGCCACATAATTCATAAAATTAACCTTTCTAAGAGTAATCCTATGGCACATCTACTCAAAGCCCTTAATCATTCCTTGTTGCCTGTGGAATTAAGCACAAAATGTCTAAGCCTTAACAAAGCCACATCTGAGATCCTCCAATCACATCTCCAGAGTTGTTTCTCAGTTTATTGAAGTCCCAAATTACTATGTGCTTTATATTTTCCTCCTTTCCAATTCCTCCAGCTGTTTCCTATACTTGGATTGTTTCCTCTGTCTCTGCAAATTCAAATAATTTCCATCTCTCATACTTATTTTAAATATCATCTCCCTTGTCATCCCCTCATGAAGCTTTTCTTCATTTTCTGATGAGATAAGATTTGTTTCCTTTCTTTCATTCTTCCTTTTTATTTTTTTTTTCCTTCTTGCACCTTTATGGCACTGTTCTTAACTCAAATAATCTTTGTTATATCTGCCTTATACATAATAGGTTCTCAGTAAATACTGACAACAACAAATTAAACTATACTCTTCTTACAGTAGAGATTAGTGTGATAATTAGATAAGCATCTTGAAATTACTTAGCTCTTTTAACAGAAGAAATATCACAGAAGGTTTATTGCAATCATGAGGACTACAGGAATCTGTTCTGTTAAAATAAGAAATTCAATTTACTAAAAACATTTCCATCTGAAAAGAGACCTTGGAATTTGATTGGCTGTCCCAATTAAACATGAGGGTGGCAGCCATTCCAGATGGTAAAGACATATTTATAAAAAGTTTTACATAGAGAACTTCAGTGTAAGAAAGGACATTTAAGTTCATCTACTTTAAACCAATATCTGAATCATTTCTTCTACAAACAATTATCTGATTCCAAATTCTTCTTTATCCCCTCCATAGATTGGGAATTCACGATATCTAGAATGGCCTTTTCATTTGAAGAACAAATCGAACTTCTACAATCTTCTTTAGATAATGTTGCTTTGCCTTATTTGCCCAACAATCATCTTTTGGAATGAGACTCATCTGTTTTTCGCAATAAAGACCTTTATTGTTTGAAAAACATGACATTGGTCATCACAAATTTTGTCTTCTCCTAACTTATTCTAGTTCTTATGATGAATTTGTCAGGTGTGTTTTCCTTTGACTGCTTGGAAACTTTGTCTGTATGTGCTATCATATAATTTTGTCAAGATAATTTTTAACACAGTCTCCAGACTACAGCGATAGGCCAAAGAGAACAATAACATTTTCACCTTTTGTTGACAAGATATTATACTTGTATTCACTCAAATTTCCCATTAATATTTTGAAAGTCTTGTGATGTAATTAACTACTTTTGAGCTTATAATAATTCCAAACTTTTGATTTTGCTCTAAAAAGTTTAGCTTTCATTATATAATTAAATCATTTTTGCTAGCATGGCAAAAACTTTTCATATCATGAGTAATTTTGAACCATATTTGGCATCCTACTGGAAAATTCTTGATACCAGTATTTGTCTTCCAGAATCTTAAAATTGTGATTTCATTTCCTTAATACGGTACTGGTCTCTTCACACCAACTGAAGTTTTTGCATTCAGAGCCAAATGAGCTATTCTGAGTTGTGCCAAGGAAGCTTACTGTAGCTATTCATTGAAATTACAACAAACAAGAAAATTTGCCACCACTTACAATGCAGGACTAATTCATTTTTCACATCTGAAAAATGTAATGCTTTTTGCAATATAAAAGACATTTACTGTATATACATAACATAAACATTTTGCAAATCTAAACTAATGGAAATACATAGAGTGGTTTTTAAATTACAAGTTATATAAATTAGGAATTCAAGGAAATTTTGTCACATAAATATTTATGGAGCTCCTGTACAAAACCCTATTGTTCTGTGGGGCAGGGTAAAAATTTAAGTCAATAGTATATTTGATTTAAATCAATGGTTATTGGATAGAGAAGAGTTTGATACTTTCCACAGACTCATCCATGTTATCAAAGATTTTCCTCAATTCATATATCACCTTAGCTTCAGTGGTGTATTTACCCTCTTCATTATCCCATCAGGCAAATTTAGGCTCCGGGAAGCAAATGGTGTAATTAGAAGAAAAATTCCCTTCATCTGTAGTATCTTCAAGGGGAATTTGTATCCCAGCTATCCCACAGAAATAATTTACAGTCAGCCTTCCATATCTGCTGATATGTGCACTAAGCCATTCTACATAAGGGACTTGAACATCCACGAATTTTGATATCTGTCGGCCCATGGATACCAAGGACTGACTGTATTAGTTTTACTTCCCAGTCCCAACTACCTGTTTTCATTATGAATTTAATGATGAGATCTAATTAAAACAAATATTACAGGCACTCTGGGAAAGAAATAAATTTAAAAAATGATTTATGTTTGCCTTAAGGAGAGACTGATGGTTAGTTATGGAAATGTGGAGGACATGTCCACCCACTTTGCTTTCATAGGAGGATGAGTGTTATTTTGCAGTATTTTAGATGCATATTGACACTTAAAAAAAATCACTGGTAGTGATACCAACATTTCTTCCATCAGAAGTCTTCTTAAAATGCTGCCAAACCACCAGCAACACAGCCCTTAAAAACATGGGATCTTGAATATTCATTTCAGTTAGCTATAGCTGTGGGAACAGTTTTGACCTTGATAAAAAGAGATTTCTGAAATATCTCTAGCGATAGGTTAAACCAGCAACTCTTCCCTACTCCATCTAAAGTGGCTATATGCATATATCCGAAAATGTCTACATTTAATAAAATTGCAAAGTATTTACGGGGAGGGAAAAAAAAAAAAAGAAGCAATCTACACTTAACTAGTGAAGATCTCTGTTCTAATAGATATAGTTGAAAAGCCTTCATATGCCCCCAGCCATTATTTTGGGGGTAGTAATATGAGGCAGGACTTAATTTTTTCAAACTATATTTAGAGTCACTTAATGACCTTAAATTTATGCCTAGAAGGACTTGTACAAAGTTTCTGAATGTCAGGGCAGCTCAAGTGACAGATGAGAAAATCATCAACCCATTCTGAATCCCAGAATTCTGGCTAGTCTCCATAAAACCTTGGGAAAGACCTGGAGCTTTTTTTGCTCATTCCTTTAAGAACAGCATGAAGCACACTGGCAGGCTTTCCACAGCAGTTGAGTGAATTCTGACAGTCCTTGTATACTCCTTCATGCCAAGTCTAAACTGACATGAGAAAGGGACTTATCCCAGCCCCCTTCGTCATGTGTGCCTGGAATATGTAACTTGAAGAACTCAAAGCTTCTTGTCCTTTCTCTTTAGACAGCAATTATGCATCACAGTCATAATTTTTAAAGTATATGAGGGAAGAGTGAGAAAGGACAATTTAACATAGTTTCCACAATTTGAATGCCTCATTACTAAATTTTCAAGAACATAAAATTGTGTGCAGATACAGTTCATGGCAGAATTTCCCATAATTAGCTAGAATAACTGAGATTAACTGGATTCTAGCAATGTGTCTGCTACCTACAGGCCTTTTTAATGTTTGGGCAAGTCATTTAATTTCTAGATCTCTCACTTCCCCATTTCCTCAACTGTAAAATGCTTATAATACCATCTTTCCTACTTAATGGGCTTTGTTTTTAGTATTTAATGAGATAAAATATGCTTTGAAAACTGTAGAACTCTCTGTAAATTATTGCTTATTTATTATAATAAAAGTCATGGGGAACTCCTCAAACTGCATTCCATTTCAGTCCATGCCAAATTTTGAAGTGTTGGTAATCTTCCAGAGTTTTATTCCTCTGGATATATTTTTATTTATTTCATTGTATCAATATTTCCTATTTACTCTAGGTCAGACCTGCCCAACTATGTTCTGCATGTAGGGTGCAGGTGTCCTTGAAGAGGTTGATCCCCTGGCTCACTGTTGCAAAGGCAGTTTGAGCCTCCTACCTGGGCATTCAGGCTTGGACAGCCTCTGGGCTTCCACAAGAGTTATCAGAGGCTAGCAAGTTCCTATGAATGAGCATGATGAACAATATCCAGTAATCCCTGCTCTTTCTCCACACTGAGTGTGGCCTGGGAGATGCTCTATTTCCTCAACATCTGCCTCAGGAACCCTCCATGGAGTACACTGATTCCTAACAGGACTGGTGGAGTGACTGAAGAATACCACTCTTTCAGTGGTCAAGAAGGAGGGAGGCCAACCCTACGTATGGCTAGTGGGGAGATGGAGAGGTCAATTGGGGTTTCCTATTAAATGCGGAAGCCCCGAATCTTTGTCTTCAAACAAAATTTTCTCCATTTGCTGCTGACGTGTTGGTTTTGTGGTATCTGAGATAACTTCAGAATTACAGTCCTAACACCGAATTCAAATTCTGGAAATCAGTGATTCATCAATATTTTGAATATTTAATATTAGATTTTCATTGGATAAGAAACTTGAAATCTGAAAACAAACATTTTGTTTGGAATTTTAAACAAATTCAATATATATTATCTTCCCCAATGTTTTTTTTTAATTTTTTATCATAATATTTGACATGAAGGTGAAAAAGTATTTTACCAATACCCATAGATAGCTCATTTCCCTGTAGTATTAGCCAGTATAGATAAAAATTAAAAATAATAATATTTTCTATGTTTGTTCTCATGTGAAAAATATTGGGCAGCACTGCTTTAAGATTATTCTAGTGTTTTACCATATAAAATATTTAGTTGTACAAAAATATTTTATGGGAGTCATTTTTAAAGTAATTTTTCTTACTAACTATGATATGTATACTTTGTCAAGCATTGGAAATTCTAAAAATTAATTTCCCTAAGGCTCTTTAAGCAACATTTATCCTTAGCCTATTCCTTTAAAAGAAAAGATTTTTGTTTTGGGGAAAAAAAGATTAGGAGCAGTTGTTTAGAATTCAGGTACTCTGCTGGGATGGAAAATTTTGAAAGGGTGAACATATATTTTAGAAACTGTGCAAAGGTTTTACATAAATTATTTTATTTAATCATCACAAGTATATTTGAAATTAATTCCCTACTTTCATATGAGAAAACTGAGGTTAAGTAACCTGATAAAAATTTAGATGCTAATTCTTTGACTAATAAGGATTCAAATCCTAGAATTTCTGATTCTTATGGCATGTCACTTTCAACTCTCTGCTATTGAAGATTGTTCATATTATTAACATTATATGTATGTTACAATATGTGAATATATTTTATATACATTACAAGCTTATGATATACTCTTTTCTTCACCCCAAAGAAAACATTTTTAATTAGAAGATATATAATAGCTTAAGATGACAAAGTGGCAAAGCAAAACTATATTATAGAAACTTGCTGTCTAAATGGCATTTTTAAAATGCAAGAGTATTGTGGGGAAAAAGCGAATATTATATCACTGAAATTATGTTACTGAAAAAGTTGGATGAGTATTTAATTATCTACCTAATGTTCACCCTATCATTCGTTTTTAGGAACAACTGAACACTGCATCATCTAGGTGTCAATATTTATCTTTTTAAAAGTCATTTCTCCAATCTAAATATAGATTCTATGCAGAATTTTTAATAATACATTCAGATCTTGAGGAGACAGAAAAAGAAAACATTAAACATGTAATCCATATAAATCAAATTATCGTTATCAATTCTTACGCTCAAGTTCTTGAAAAAGATTATACTCATTGCCCTACTACTTCTCTTTTTCAGTTCAGGAGGCCCAGAAAAGATAACTTACATTCTTACTACTTTCACTGAAACTGTTCCCACTAAGGTCTTCAATGATCTAAATGCCAAAATCAATGAACCACTTATCCATTATCTTCATAATAATGAACCACTGTACTATTTAACACAATGAACCACTTCCTTCTCCCTATAACATTTCCCATTCTTTACTTCATTCTCATTGAGACTATGTGGCTCTCTTCCTGCTATCTACTGTTTTTTCCTAATGACTCTTAAATGCTGAATTTCCATAAATTCAATTTTTGGCCATCTTTTCCTTCCCGGTTTCCTTTGCAATACTCCTCCCTGCTGTCTTTCTTTATGACCAAAACTTAACTATCATTGCAGACTCTGAATTTTCTTTCCAGTCTAGACCACATTTTAGAAAACAAATGTGGCTGTTACTTGTTATCTCTTTTTATGTTTCACAGAATCTCAAACGCAGCTACACCCAAATGGAACTCATCACCCTCTCTTGTGCATCTTGGGAATCTTGGGGGTGCTCCATCAACAATTGCCTCATCCTCACCATGTAACTTGTCATGAAGTCTTCTTAATCATACCTCCTAAATTTATCTTGAGAACTTTTGAGTTCTGCTTCTCTATCTGTATGGCAGTTGTCCCAATTCAAATTCTAAAGGGCAACTTATCTTAGTTATTGCAACAATTAAGCTGACTTTGTTTTCTCAAGCTTGATCCTTGCTATGGCATTTTATTTCTGCTTCCTGGATAGTCTTTCTCAGTTGCCACTAGTATCATTTTATCTCTGTGTAGTCCAAACTCCTTGCCATCAACTATAAGCTCTGGGAAATCTTGTCTTTGCCCACTTTTCATACTTAAGTTCCCTATGTACATGTACAGTTTTAGGCATTTTATGCAATCTCTTGAAAATATGTTTTCATCCATCTAGAGTACCTTCTTCCATCCCCTTTGCCCACAAACTCATACTCATCATTCAAGATAGATGTCAAAATTTATCTATTATATAAACCAAATCAAATCCCTCTCCTATGGCCTATAACAGGATATCCTTCTTTGCAAACCAGTAACCTCTTCTCTATGAACCCTTTCATCACTTAGAACACTGACTCTGAACTATGCCTCCAAAAATACTTTGAATTTTTATTTTTCCTGCTGGTACATTTCACAGTGCTTAGCATACAATATATGTCCAAAGAGTGTTATAGAAGATGTACATGAGTCAAAAGATGGTAATAGACTTTGTATATTCTCACTTGTCTCAAAATTTAATTTGTATGTCATAGTCTTCTTGATAATGCAAAGGTGGTCATGGCTGAGTTATGAGTGATTATATATAGATTGGTTTATAAGAACTGAACATAGGAGTTGAATTAAACCATTGAGTAAAGCGTTTTATGATCTTTAGCCTCAGTTTCTTTTTCTTGTATGAAAACAAGAAATGTTAATTTTAAAACCATTTGTGAAGATTTAATAATTTATATAAAAATATTAGCATTGTTTCTAGCATACAGTGTGTATTTAATATATTTTACTCCCTTTGGTAATTTTCTTTCCCAACACAGTACCCTCTTTGCAAACTCTTGCTCCTTGATTTTGTTTCAGTTTTTTAAAAAGAGAATCATATAAATTTCTATGACAGTTACCCCTTATTGAAAATACCAATAATAAATTGAAATAACCTTTGGGAACACTTTTTCATAATTTCCATTGTCAGAGAGGCTTTATTACCTATGACTATAGTCATAGAACTCACTATTAGGATTTGTACTGCAATTTCCATTTGAAGACATATGAGACCCACAGTAGCTTATAAAGCAAGAGTAGAAAACTGATTATCTTCTCATTAGAATAATGATTTGTGTGTGTGCGTGCTCTGCATATGAAAAATTGGTAGGTCACAAAGGACAATAATATGGTGAAAGAGTGGCCAAAAAGGACATCATTGCTCTACAACAGAAGCAAATGCAGTGTCTCTGGTGATAGAAATGATGAAAAAGGGCTGGAGCCAAGGTATATGATGACAGAAAATTGGACAGGATTTATTGCATGAGGGAATATGATATAAAAAGAAAAGCTATCTTCTGGAATATGTTGCTAAATATTTTTTGATGTTATATAACATGGAGTTTATTTAATATCTATTAATTGATTCCATGTTATAAAAATAAATCTGCAGGATCCCTCATTTCTTATTTTGGGGGTATATAGTAAACTATTGCTCACTGTTGTGGGTAATTGTTAAGATATTTTAAGGCTCATGGAAAAATTCTCCCCCAGATTTGTGGTGTGCTGATCATTGAAAAAAAATATACATCTTAACCACTAGTTAAAGTAACAATAGTCTTTACACATAATTAACAGTATTTTAAAGCTGTATTTTCATTATTTAACTCTGTGTTAGGTAATCTTTTCAAAAACTTTTTACAATGTTAGTCTGTCTGTGAGAATTATTGTAGCTAAAATGTAACTGCAAAAAATGTTTTATATTAATTTCATAATTTTTCTGTTATAGTCATTTTTATAATCACATAACATGAGGATTTTAAGATGCTATTCTAAAATTATAGTTTTTTGTAAATTCATTCTTTAATTTGATTTATTCTGTTAGAGATAAGGCAAATTTGCATTTTTCTCCTAATTAGTAGATGCTCACATGCTGAAAAATTTAATTATAACTGAATATTGGCAAATGATATACTGTACTTTACACTTTAGAAGATATAATCAACAAAGCAGACCAATAACTATAATTGACCCCACGGGTTTTTGTTGTTGGTTGTGAAAATGGTAGTTTAATTTCACTCCTAGGGTTGCAATGAATTAATGGATCTATCTTTATCTCTTAAAAAAATAAAAGAAATACATGATGGATTTGCAATATGGCAGCTGAAAGAGAAGTAACGTTTTGGTTCACTGAATCTTTGTATATATTTTGAAATAATGCAACATGGTAAGGTCCTTTGGCTATTTTAAACAAATCACCACCAGAGGCCAATTGAACGAATATGACTTCTGATTGACAGTATAGTCAGAATTATTAAACTTTTTTAAAAATAATTAGACCTCTCAGGAATGGGATTTGTGTACATTGTTTGCTAGATTCCAATGCATCAACCACTACTTATAATCAAGACATAGATTAAGCGGTTTTAATTAACATGAACACCTGTCCTTGCTTTCTTCTGTCTTCCCACTTTTCAATCTTTACAACACTCTTTCAACTGGAAAAAACACTACCAGTGTTCCTAAGTTGGTTATTTGGGAACACTACTAAATAGACCTAAACTAAAATTATACATGAGATTCTGGAATGTTGTTTTTTAGTTAAATTATATGAGCCTTTCCCCAACATGTACTTTTTAAGAAAAAAATTCAAGTCATGCTCCACAAAACTGATACTATATACCTTCTTGCATCAGAGGAATGTTGGACATTTATCAATACATCACTTAGTAAGACAGTTAATTAAGATTGCCATCAAAAAAACCTTTTTTGATTGCACATTCACAGTAAAAAAAAAAAGTTTGCACACACTACCCACATATGCATATTTAATTTATAAAATAGACACACGCTACCCTTTTTATTCTTTATAAATATTATAAAATATACATAAAATCAATTTTAAAATAAGATGGGATGAAAATAAACAGAAATAAAATTTCTAGTATTTTTCCCATACTAGAGCAGATTATCTTGTACACAGCCTGCAATGCAGAATACAACATACTCATATCAAGAAGCATGAAAACAAGGAAGGCAATGTGCAAACAAGCTAGACCAAAAACTGGACATCTTTTGAAGAGTTATGTGAATAGAACATTTTATTTCCTACTGTTAAATTTGTATCTATGTAACTAATATCTAACATGAAATTGTCAGGTCAGGTTTTCTATCATGAGTGTCTAGACGGAAACAAGAATGCCAAATGAAATATTTCTTGCGCCACATTAATAATATACCCAGGTTCAAGATTTCCCCATTACCCAGTAAGTTAAAGTAGGGTAATTGAAGCTAGGTTTCAGAATAAATATTTGAAAGATACACTGTACTGCAACATCAAATGATGTGATAAAGCAATGAGCTGCTGGGAAACAATTGTAAAAAATCAAGCCTAACAGTCACCCATGGGGTAGCTCTTTAAAAGAATATCTCCTGCATACCAGGTCATGTAGAGTCAGGGTGACATTTCAGAGAGTGCCAGGCACTCTATGCAGTGAGAGCTATAATGAACCAAAGGATATTCTTTGTATGGGTCCACTTTTGAAGAGTGTTGGGAACATATCAGTTTGAGTGATTATTTTTTCTAATCCATATCCATTCACTTACCTGGCTCTCTATCAGTAGAGATTCTTTCAAAGAAAAAAAGAAAGAAAGAAAGACACTAAAACTTTTTAAAAAATGAGATTTTCTTAGCTTCGATGCCAAATATCCACCCAAGAATTTCACTGATTTTTCTTGGCAACTGACTTTTTCTGGAACCTTCCCTGTCTGATTGGTAAGTCTTTCCTAAAAGGTAAAAACAGTGTACAATATCTTAGCCCAGAAAAGACTTGGCAGAAAGTATAAGAGAGAAATATAACCTATATCAAAGAATATCCTCACTGCTGAGAGGAAGCAGTTTTAGAAAGTTGATATACCAACCGCAGCTAATTTCTTCGGGAATGTATCCCTCTATAATGGAGAGAGCACAGACCCTTCCAACTGACCTAAATTCCATTGCCAGAGCAAGTTTCATCACTCACTGCTGTAACAGATCATCACCAAGCAGAAAAGCCAAACTGCCTTGGGGATTACATTTCATATCTCACAATCCTGAGTTCTTTTGGAGATTAATTCAATTTACAAAAGGTAGATATGCCCCTGTATTAGGCATGGTTTTGGCAGGCTGCTACAAATAGGAAACACCCTTCCCCTCACCCCTATTGAATGCACAAGTCCCAGAATTTCTTCATTTCAGATGAAGAAATGAAGGCACAGGAGCCTTTGTAGTATTAGGTAGAATGGAATAAGAAGTCTCAGTGATATAGAAGCTAGGTTCAGTAAGGTGTTGGTAACTGTCCTTACACAGGCCACAAGGAATTTGGGGGAAACATTGATGAACCATTGTGTTCACATTGTGAGTGTCCAGCACAAAGAGATTTAGAGGTCCAGGGACATGGTATGGCTTAAAGTAGGGAAGAAAGTACTCTTCCTATTTATAACTGGAACCAGAGCTCTTTTCTGGTGCTCAAAGAATTAATCACTTGGGAGCATCCAAATATAGCTCCAGTGTATGGATATTAGGTTTTACTTCTCAGATAATGGCAGACATATGGTTTCTTCAAGTGGTTTTGGACACCCTGGACAAGGATAATTGTAAACAACCAGGAAAGGAAGATGGTGATGGGGGCTGGGGGAAACCACATGGTGCCTGATGTTGACAGACCTGTTTACAGGCATATATGGCCACACACTTCTCTTTAGGTTACTCACTTAAATCACCAGGAGGGCAGTTTGGAGGAGGACTGAGACTGCTAATATTCATATGCAGCTATCAAGCTAGGTGATATTTGTGCTGGACGAAACCATTCTGCTGCAATGAACGTAGAAAAAGACACTATCATGTACCATTCATTTAAAAAATGATAGAAATTTTGCAAATGCAGAGATCCAGAAGAAATGAAACCTGACCAAAAAATCCTTAGTTATATATTGCAGAGCTTCTAAAAAGAAATGAAAAAAAGCAGAGTGGAAAAATATAAAGATGTCCAAAAAAACCCTCAACATTCCATAAACAAAATCTAAAATTAATTTAGTGTTCATTAAACAAGCATTGTCACTACCTTATTTAAATCTGAGCCCCAAACTAATAAATAAATAAAGTTGAAACCAACAGTTCACAATTTTAAGCTTGAAGACTGCTTTCATGCCTGAGACAAATAATAGCTGGGTTGAAGCAGTTGTTCTCAAAAAGAAAGCACAAAATTATCGGGCACTCACTCTCCCTGTCCACATTTGTTTTCCTGATTTGTAAGCAATGCACCTCTGAGTGTACACTTATGAGACTGGGTATGGAAGAAAGGAGGGTTTCTGGAGAAATTATTTTTAGCCCCTGATGAAGAAGAGTGAGTGATAGGGTAATATAGGGTAATTACATTCTGAAGGAATGTACACCAATATTTAAAGCTCATTTCCTTTCAATATTATGCATGTGTGAAACAAATCTTTATTCTCCTTCAAATGCTCCTTTATAGTTTGGTGCCTATTATAGCAAATAGCAGAAAATAAGCAAAGTGACAACTGTCACTTACTTTAAGACACTTTTTTTTTCCTTTAAATTCTGACATTTTCCATCATTTCTACAATTAGCCTATGGACCTGGCTGAAAAGTCACTGCCTGTCTGCCACAGGCAGACACAATGAAAGTACAAAATAGTAACACCATTTTCTTCCTGCCAAAGATGACAAACCTCCCAAAGGGATAATTTCTCTCTGGGGATAAAGCCACACAAGGCTCTGAATCAGGTCTGTTTTAAGAGTCTTCAGAGCCTGAATGCCAATTATGCATGAAATGGTGCAGGAACCACTATAGATGACTAAATCCCCTTTCCTTGAAGTTAGAAACAAGAGCCTTGGTACCTGGAAGACAAAGCAGAACATGTGAGCCACATATGAAAGGTGAAAAAGAAACAAGATTTTACAAGCCTAAGAAATTCAAGAATAGTATACTACAAATGAATTCTCTTATTCTTTTCTCTTTCCTCTTTCCCACTCTGTCTTATATTCTCTCTCTCTCTCTCTCCACTTTGTCTCCTGTCCCACATCAACCCTCACCCAAAAATTCAATGGAAAACAAACTGCTCATTGTGTGAATAAAAAAAAAAATGTGAAGAAATATAGATACATGACTAAAATTACACCCTGATAAAAATTTAGAGATTAAAGAGCATGCAAAAAGATGAACTATAAGGCAGATTTAAGTTGCTAAGCAACTTAGTGTTCACAGGAAATCAGATATAGCAATTTGCTTTGGCAAGACTACACGATAAGTTTAAAGAAACAAAACCAGTTATTAGTTTGAGCTACTAAGTAATTAAAGGAAGAAGAATTAAAAAATTAAACTGAATTAAGTCAGTGTTTAACATATAAGAATACAACCAATTTGTCTCAGAGGCCTGAGGGTCCAAACTGATATTTAATTACAAGACAAAAGACGACTGTCAATTTGACAAAGGCAAAAAATAGATTAAAACCTGATACTATATTTAAATTTGATCTCGTACAATGAGTTTGACTTCCTGCCAAACTCCTGTAGTATCATTTCTTACATCATGTAATAAAATGCTCATGCAATAAAAATCTCCCTGTACAGAGATTCCAATTTATGCATTCTTTCTGCTGGGTCTAAAGTATATCACCTCAGCAGAGATTAAAGTGCTGAATATAGTGAACATTTATCACTTTGTTTCTGAAAGAATAAAAATATGCATTATTATTAAACTTTAGGACTCTGCTTGTGTTGTTGCCATCAGCTACCATAATCAGAATGCAAAGTAGCAGAACATCTTTTCCAAGAATGGGCAATCTGCTCCTTTATAAACACCAGAGGAAAAAAGGATTAAGCCTATTGTTTGTTTGTTTGAGATGGCTTAATTCTCCTCTAGCAACTAGCCCCTTGGCTTTTCTTCACTCAAGAGAATATTTGGAAAAGGAAAATGAGAATTGCTATCTATAAGTGTTGCTCACTTTCAGACACTAATCTGCATTAATGAGTTTCTATCAGTTCCAGGTAATAGCAGCAGTGGTACAAGGATAGACTTGTTGACTCAAGCAAACAAACAAGCAAACAAGCTAACAAAGGCAAGGAACAAATAAATTATTTAAAGGATGTTCCAACTAATGAACATTTAGTTCTATGATCAGCTTATAGGCCTGAAATCTGCACTGGCTCAAGTACTTTATGCATTTAGTAATTTTAGTTTCTCATATCTCCATGCAAAGTGTAGAAAAAGCACAAAAACAAAATGTAACTTTAACTGTAAAGAGGTCACATTTCCTTTGTATTTTTCAAAATCTTTGCATGAAATGTTCCTTCGTTTTCAGGCTCATTATTAGACTCCTGAATATTCAATACTTATGTGCTCATATTTCTCATTATGTGAAAACTCATGGAATTTTATCCTCAGCAAACTGAGAATCTTGGAACTACATTCATTTATACTGCCTGAAGGTGTGGTCTTATTGAAATCAATCTAAGGTTTGGAACCTTTGTTTTTTATTAAGTATAAAGGAGGTACTTACTTTTGGCTACCAAGACTATAGCTGGGTGATGCCAATTTTTTTTTTTTTTCTCCCTCACTGTTTTTGTCACTCAGTTAAGACAAGAAGCAGCAAGTGACAGAACCACACTGGGATTCTTGATGTTGAAAGTGGAGGAGAAGGTAATTGATTTTTCCTTCAATATTTAACTTAACTAGATACTGGAAACATTAAAGATGGAACAAAATCTCCTACTGGTCTCTTCATTCTCTATTTGCCTTTGTACTTTTCTTTCAAGAGACCTAATACTGATGGGACTCAGAGAGAAAAATGCAGGTTAAGAGGATGACAGATGAAAGGAGAAACTAAAATTTGTGTAGCTATAGGTCATTTAAATATTGTTAAAATATATTTATTTGTCTTTTTTGAGTATACTATAGCCTTAAGAAAACCTATAAAATACATGAATTATTTGTGACAAGCTGAAACTTAATTACTAGGTCTACAAGGGCAGAGGGGTAGATTGTAAAATAGAACTAAGGTATTTAGACTTTCCCCTCACTGATAATCAATTTAAATCAAAAGAATCTCATTATTTTAGAAATCACAGAAAAAAGTTCCACAATTTGCCCAATATTTTTCTAGTGTTCTTAGCGTCAATAATCTTGTCAGAAATTTACCCAAAGCATTCTTTTATTTAAAATCATTTCTCTCTCTCTCTGCTATGTTTTATTCTTTTCTGGAAAATAGAGAGAACAACATAAGTATATACCATGATGAAGGAGTTTTGAAAAGACTTTTAGAAGCCCATCTTTGACACAAATTCCTTCACTCAAGAATGGATTTATAATGCTAAGGGAGTGGAAAAATTGTTACATTTGCATTTCTAATATAGATAATCCCATGTCAAAATGGTATTTCTTATTTAATGTTAATGTTATAACCAACTCTGGGGAGGTCATCAAATTATTTCTTTATGTGGAAATATTCCCACTACATATAATTATGTGATTTGCTGAGTATTTACTATATGCTAAGTAGACAGCTTACTTATACCCATTAAAATAAGCTTAAAGTGTTTCAATAACTAGATCAAATTTATATGTTTGTAAGCATCAAAGATTGGATTGGGATCAAAAAGGTGTAAATCCCATGTCTCAGCACTTAATTACTGAGGTCTGTCCTTCAGCAGTATCAGAACCATATGTTGAGACTGATTTAAATACCTGTATTCCTGGATGTGGATTCCCACATCAGACCCAGGGAATTTGTACTTTGTAACAAACATATTTGATAATTCCTAAATATGGTATTATCCAGGTATCCCCTGAGACACATAGTATACAATAAGAACAAGACACAATAAGTTAGCCAAATTACCTTTGTATTGAGTACCAATTATGTTCTAGGACAGGAACTGAACTACATATATGTCATATATTTTTGTATTTAATTTTGACACAATGCTCTGTGGTATGCCCAAGTATCCTTCACTATACATGGGAAGACACCACTGTGAAGCAATGTGCCTGAGGTCTCACAAGTTAGAAATGGTGATCAGACTCTGGTCTTTTTGCTCTTCTGTACTCGTGCTTAAATATTTGTAAAACTGAGATGAATTTTCAAAATTTCAGAGGAAGTTAAGTAAATTATGGAATCATCATTTAACAGACTAAGTACTAAGAAAAGACTGCAAACTATAACAAAACTTCATATTTTTACTTTACCTGTTTTAAGAAGCTTTCTTTTGTCCTTACTTTGACCTCTAAGAACTCAACAGCTTTTTTCATTTTTTATGTTTTAGTTTTCAGGCCACCAGAGAGGCTAACATTAGCCCTTGTGATTACTTTGTTATTAAAAAACTGGATGAAATGGAAGAAGAAAAAAGTTAAAGCAAGAAAGGGAGATTGTAAAGAAACTAATGGAAGGAATGGAAAGGAAAAAGAAGGGGGCTGTGAACAAGAGGCACTTCTAGATGGGAGGAGAACTTCTCACACCCAGAGACTGCGAGTTAACTTGTGTTTTAAATTAAGTAGCAACATTACTAGGCAAGGCTCTGTTCCAAGGCACATATAAAGTACTAACATAAAGGAAACAGACATAAAGAGAAGGTTTTCTTAGTAAGGGAGAAAGGTCTACCAGGCAGTCACACTGGATGATATTCTTTTAAAGAGACAGGGAAGGAGACTCCCACCCTCCATGCCACTATAGAGGTAGAAGGCATTTGCAGAGATCATTTGAAAGGGGTAACAAAAAATTGGTGCACCTCCTGCAGTACTTGAATAGGAATAAAAGAAGTTATCTGTACAAAGCTACTATGAACAGAAATAAAAAAGGTGAGAGCGATGTACTGTTGGTGATCTCTAATCTAGGCCTAGAGCTTGTACTTTCAAGAATGAATTTTGGGCAACTCCACATAGAAATAGTGAGTGTCATTGCAGATTTAACACACTGGCATTCATCTGGTGAATCTGCATGTCTACTGTGCAAAATGGAAAATGTGGGTCAGAGAACCAGGAGTAGGAAAATTCGAGAAAATACTTAACAGGGACCATTCATACTTACCCTCAGTAATCTTGGCTATAGCCAATCCTACAATGATAGTAAAGTGGAATCCTGTGTTAATACAAGTCCCACACTGTAGTTTTACTAGAAACATTATAAGAAATTCCACAATGTGGATGGAGTTTTTCTCAACTTATTTATCCCTAAGTTGAAAGGATTTTTTCAAATATTATTATAAGAGAGATACCTGAACTAGGTGAGATGATCTAATGGACTTTTAACAGTCATACTTATCTTCACCTCCCAACTGAGTAGAGAAGTTAATTATAACCATTATACTTGTCAATAGTCCAGGATCCTTAGTTAACTTTTTTTACCTTACCCCTGAATTGATTGTTTATAATTATTTAAATTTACCATTTTTATTTTTAAACACCCTTAGCATTCTAATATATTTATTATCTGAAGATATATTTATCTTTTTGCATAATTTTTAAACCAGGAATTGTGATGACTGGCCCTTAAATTTAATGTAATAGATAATACATGTCAGGAAGAATGATTGACACTGTGCCTTGTATGTAGTAGGCAGACAAAAATGGTACTTATTATTAATCATTCTGTAACTTCAGACTGATTAAAAGAATGAATATATGTTTTCCTGAAAAACATCTTAAAAGAAAAACATTGGAAGGCTATGGGAGAGTTACTATTTGAAAAATGGAATACCTAAGTATAATGACCAGAGACATTAGGGAACCAATATTAGCATATTATAAATGGACACATACAAATGAAGATGTGGATATATCCAATAATGCTTTCTAGTTAGACAATAAAAGAAAATCCAGAAATAGGTTTCATAAACTGCCTTGTGGTATTCTGAGTGTGGTGAATCTACAGGTATTTTTGATTCCTAACCACTTAGGTCACTTCTCCTTTTGATGCAGATATATTATGCTTACCCATTCTCTTTTCTCCATGAACAAGCCACACATGTTCACAAGTGTTTAATTGCTCTCCAAATACTCCCATGAAATCTTAAACTGTCATTCTTTCCCCTGATCTTTTGTCTCATTCCTTTCTCCATTACAAAATTTCCCTTTTTAGACAATTTCTTCCTTATCATTTTATTTGCTCTGGTAATTCTATTGCCCAGCATCATAATCCCATCATAAAATAAAGGAAATATGATCAGAATACAAGAAACAACAGAGAGATTCTGTGTTAACATTTTTGAGGAGTGAGTAGAGAGAAGGGATAATGCTTGTCTTGTCTTGGATATATTTCAACAAACATTTAACAACTTTGTATTGAGTGTTGAAAATTCTCTGCATTGGCATTTAGTTACAGCTGTCGCCACGAATTTGAAAGTAAACAATATAAATACAAAGAAGTTACCTAAAAATAAACTTTAAATTCCCATTCAATGAGCACATTGGGAGTAAAATCCAATCAGGAAAGTGTGAAATGTAATGTGTGGTTAGGGAATAAAACCACCTTTTAATTACTGTTGACAGTTAGAGGATATAGTCCTTACAACTAGTTAATTTCACTTTTTTTTTTTTTTTGGTGAAAACAACATGGCTTTATCACCTCAAAAAGCATAAATGATAGCACATATGGATAAACATCTTTCAATTTGGCTTAAATAAAAACAAAAGCAAAACATATCAGCTACATTTCTTTATCTGCAAATTTAAAGAAAGCAGAATTTCTTCTTATCCTTGCCAAATACAAAACACTGATAGCTATGAAAAAAAAAAAAGAGAAAGAGAGAAACAGAACACATACGGAAAATCTCTCAGCATTAGAGAAAAAGCTAAGACAGTTTTTATTAAGAAAAAGAAATGTTCTTTTCTCACAATTGCCATGACAAGGTTAATGTGGAATCTTTCCTTAATGGGGCAGCAAAGAAGGGCACTGAAGTCACAGCACACATAGAGTTAGTCCATTTCACTCTTTCTATCAAGGTAAGTCACGCAGGAATGCCTGTATAGCATGTGAACAATGAAATCATTGGAGAGAAATACTCCTAAAAGTCAAAATATGATAGTCCACATGAACAATTTGAGAAAATCTACCTGAGTACAAGTCTCAATACAAGAATGCAGACTCTTTCTTGGGTGGTTAAAAGGAGAGGAAGCTACATATTTCATTGTAATATATACATGACTGACAGATAACATTAAAGAGAAAAACACACAGTAGACTAAATTTTATATTTTAATTCAAAACAATTATAGTGAGTTAGATCATTTCCTTCACATTTTTTTTCTATAAAAATAACACCACAATTTTAGTAAATTCTGCATGTCTTTAGTGGTAAATTTGTCTCTTTTGATTCTGAGTGTCCCTACATAACTTCCCCTGTCTATGTGCCTTTGCAATAACAGCATTGAAATAAAAGAGAAAGGCTGCTTTTCCTAAAACATAATGTGGTCCTCTGCCCACAAATTCCCTTGAATTGTCTTTCATGCCAAGGTTATCTTTGTGACCTTGTTTCCAGGTCATCCTTTCCAGTTTATGTAACTCAAGATAAAATGTAGTAACTGGGGACTATTGAACCTTCTAGAAAGTGATTTTCATTTCAAATATAGCCACTTTTTCATTTAGTTCCCAAGCAGATTACCCACAGCAAACTGTATTCAGCATGTAGATGACACTAGTACAGCAGTTATCAGTAGGGAACTCAATACTGGGAGAAAGACAAGTGACATGCAAATTAATAAAACACATAATTATTGACTATATAACATTAACCAAGCAACAAATAAGTACAGAACATACAAAGACAAATGAGATGGAGTCCTTGCTATAAGGGTTCTTGCAGGATCATAAAATGGAAAAATACCTATGCTGGAGATATACAAAGATTTAATGGAAAACAGAAGGGGGCTGATTAACTACCTGGTAAAAATTAAATACAATATTAGAAAATAGACATTTGAATTGGTTAATGGAGATGAATTTCAGTAGATTGAAAAGAAAAGGAACATCAGTCTGGGGCTGGGGCAACATATGTAGCTGCCCAGACAGCCTCCCAAAAGAGTACCCTATGTTCTGGGATCCTCAAGTTGTTCAGAAGAGCTGAGAAAGTAAACAAAATTAAGAAATGGTGAATGTCCTTCATTTCCCCCTTCAGATTCAACTTCTGTCCTTCTCTAATCTGTTCTATGCTCTGCAAGGCTGACATACTAATTCAATCAGTTCCCTTGCCCTCTGACTGCCCGCTGATAAGTCAATGGAAAGCACTGGTAGGAGACCAAAGAAAGGAGATTTGTGAGTGGGAGAATGGCGGCACCCATCAACCAGAGGTCACAGCTGCTGTCAAGAAGCCCTTTCTCTGCATCTTAGTCCAGGAACCACATCCTCCCCTTACATTTTCAGCCTCTGGATGGTAAAGTATCCCCCTGTCACTAGCTCCTGGTATTTTACTTCCCCTTATGCTTTCCCTACATCTTACCTAACTACCCCTCTGTAAAAAGCCTTGTTATGAAGTTCTTCTCAGATTAAACTAATTTTAGCATACCATCTGTTTTCTTCTGCAACCCAGACTGATAAGCAGACTAAAAAGAGATTATAGGTTGTTAGGGCTGGAGTGTCCTAGGGAATGACAGGAAGAGTTTCAGAGAAAAGAAAATAACTGACAAACCAAGATCATGGAGGAGTCAGGTGATCCAGGACTGAAGATCTGGCTGGAAAAGAAATGTGTGGGCTGTGAATAAAGTTCTCTTCCTCTGAGACTGGAAGGAAAAATAAAAAGAGAGACATGAATAAAATGTAGGATCACAGGAAGTTAAGGAAGATCATGACTTATTCTGTTAAGTAGATAGCATGGTAATTTCTTACTACTAAGGGAGCAGAAGATAGGCTCAAAAGTTAAGGAGAATGAGAATGATTTTGATTAGTTGTGGGAGAAGTGGCCAATTATCAACAATGATGCAGATTAATAATCAGCTCTGTGTGGAAACTATCCATGGATAAATGTGCTCGTATGCATGGCCTGGCCATTTTCTCTAGCAGTGTCTTACAACTGATGTTAGGATGCATCCTTAGGGGCAGGTAAGGGATGAGAACAACAGAACAAAGAGATGGAAAGCCCTGGTGAGAGAGAAGTTGGACTGTTTCACTGTCTGATTCTAGTTACATTAAAAAAAGAAATTAAAGTGGTATGACTGGGATAGTAGGGAGCAGTTAATGGTCTAAGTGTTTTAAGAGGTGAAACAAGGTAAGCAGTGTTATTAAAATAGAGACGTAGTCAGAGAGTGGATCTTGGAGTTTGGAATATTAAATGTAAGGTAGTTCTGGGAATGATAATGTCCTAGGACCAGAAGCGTGGGTTCCTGAAGTAGACTGGAGCAGAGGAAGTGAGAACAAAACAAATCTGTGAAAGTTACGAACTTGACATCTGCAGATGATGGAAATACTTTAGCATGAGGTCCAGTTTTGAAGTTAGAAGGATGAGCATAAGATGATGAATAAGTGCTAGTGAATATCAGCCCTGCCACATTTGTAAAATGCTAAGCGAAGGCACATGGGAAATGTCCTATTGAAAGTCTTGGATGAGGACTGGTCTGACTAGTCATATTCAAGGTGAGGATTCAGTTTAACGATAGTAGGAGGTTTTCAGAGAACAGAGTACCAAGAGTTTGAAGGGAGACGAACAGGTTGAGAATGGATCAAAAGATTGAGGCCTGAAATGAATAAGAATGACAATCCTGAAGATACAAGTCCACTAAACTTTATCACTGAATGAATATTTCACTTCAAGATCATGAAGGTAAGGAATCCACCGCCCACCTGTATTAACAGAATAGATACATGAGTGGCTGTGGCCACCATTGGTATCTATTCCTTTCAAGATCACTACTGCCCAAGATATACCTTTTCTTGCCTTGTGAAATTTAGCAAAAGAAATCAACTAAAAGAAAACAATTGTCATCTATATTTATCAAGTGGACATCATTTAAGAGAAAGAGCCTCAAGAAAGAGCCTCTCATCCCATCTCAAGAAATAACTACTACCATATCATAGAAGAGTCATTGTTTTGGTTATACTTAAAATTTCATTTGGATTGATGAAATGCCGAGCATGATGAATAATACAGTCAATAAATGGCCAAAATACCTAAATAAACTGTGCTTAATTTATTGCTATTATATATGCACAGAACACCAGTAAAATTACAAAACTTTAATACCAAATTTAATTAGAACAAAAAAGGCAAAAGCACATTTCATGCTACCGTATATTAAAAAACACTTCTAAAACAGTTTCTGTTCTTCAAACAGAAATAGAATTGTAGAGTATAATTCTACTTAATAACTAGCTGATAAGTTAAGTAGCCAAGTTTTTGTCTAAAGTCTATGTGAGGAAAATAATAAATGCTATAAAAAGTATTGAAACATTTAAATTACTATATTTAAGTAAAATTCTAAGTGAATAAATTTGAATATCCAGTTAATAAGCTACACATATTCTAGAGATGTGGATAACAATGTTGAATTTTTAAAAATAAAGTTGAGATAACAAATTTATGACAGTCCCTAGTGTGGAAATTGGTGATAGCAGGATCATTTTACCTTGTTTCCTGATTTCATGAGCTTTCACTCTGTTGTTAGAAAACTTCAGACTTGTCTAATAGGGAGATGGGATTCTTAGTTCTTACATAGGTGGGTATACTAGTCCTATGTACACTGACACCAAACATCACCGGATTTCTATTCTCTTCCTTGACTATACTAAATGTATTTGCTTTTCTCTGCATTAAAATAGAAGCCCCAAACCAAGGTCTTCAGACATTTTGAAATTAGATAAACCTATATATAAAGCTACTGATTGGTACCGTAAGACTCTAAGTAAATTATACAAATTTTCTGACCCTCAGTGTCCTTAGGGGTAAAATGAAAATAATGATTCCTACAGCACATGTTTTTGTGGAAATTAAATGAGATAAACTAATGAAAATATCTTCCACAAGCCTGATACATGTCATACATCTATCAGACATTATTAATTCTCTCCCCATTTTGAAAAAAGTGGTTTAGGGAGAAAGTGACAGTCACAGTTAGTTGGTTCCATGTAAAGAATAAAGTTATTGATGTTCTACTGCACTGAGTTTAAATCTTGCCTCTATCATGTGTTATTTGTCTAGCTTTGATATGCTTAAACTCTCTGAGGATAAGTTTCCTCATTTGTAAAGTGGGAACAAAAATATCCAGCTCATATTATCCTACAGAGGATTAAATGGGAAATCTATGAAAAGAACTAACATAGTGCCTCTCATACACAGCAATTCAAGGAGTATGTTTTTCCCATCTCTCTCCTTTAAAAATATGTATTTTTTTAAAGCACAATAGCAACATGATTTGAAAGGGGAAAAAAAAGAAAAGAGCATTTTGTATGTTTATATATAAATAGGATTTTTTTTAATGAAACTACAGGGAACTGATTTTATGATAGAGATTTATATTAAGGTTAAGGCTGGCTTGGGCAAATATGTCAGCAGACCTGGGTTCAAAATCTCTTTGCCACTAACATGCTGTGCAACCATGGGTAAAATCATTAACATCACTGTTCTAATGTCTACAATATAACTACCTCAGAAGTTTGATTAGAGTATTGAATAAAATATTTTTTGTAAAACTCTTTATACAATGCCTGGCCTAAAGTAAGTTATCTGAAAACATTAGACTTTATTATTCTGACATTTCAATTTTTAAATCAAAATAAATACCTTTGTAAAGAATACTTTTGCTCATTTTTAAAGGTAGAAATATTAAAAATAAAATATACTACTAAATATAAAAGAATATAAGTCAAGTAAAAAGCATGATTATTAAGACAATTTTAAATTTATAGCAATAAAAGTTATTCCAATGAAACTTCTCAGTATTCCACCTACTTACCTAGAAAGATTTTTTAAAGGAGCTAAGAATAGTGTCCTAAAAGCATCACATGAATAAATATAAGAATACTAAGCAGAAAAAAATGTGCTAAGAGAAAGAGATCCTGCAAAAAGCTGATGCTTAAATTTCATTAGTCTCTCATTGCCATAACTCCAGTAAAAGCAGTATAGAAAATAGATGCTTACAAGAAATTTATTACAGAATGTCCACACTAGCATCTTTAAAATAAAGCAGATTAATGCAGAACATGTAGTTCTATTCTATCATAATTTCAACCCAATATAAAAAATAATGCTTTATAAAAAATGTTGCCAGCTCTGATAAGTAACTTGTTGCTCAGTTCCCCCTGGGCAACTTCTCTATTCAATTAAGAATGTTTTCAAGAACTGTTGCAATTTTTGGTACACTGCCTTTTGGGGTACACATAGAAGATATGCTTCACTGCTACATTTTGTTTTTGACTTCTCTTAAAATTCAATTTAGTGTAATAAATCATGAGGATTGGTAGCAGATACACAAAGGAAAATTATCATAATTTGAAGAAAATACCAAACTACACGGAGGATTAATCTCAATGTTTCATGGTTTTTCAGATCACTGAATTTCTGTACTTTGAAAAGATGAACGAATAAGGAATGTTAAGTAGTGTAATTATTTTTTTCAGCCTCAATTGACAAAGCCTAAGTTAGTTTTAATTAACTATAGAAATACCTGGCTTAAATGCTGTTGTTTCAAGGCTGAATGACATTTATCTAGATTTATATTTAATGAAACAAATAAGAAAAGAAAACTTCAACTAAAGCATATTCATGCCTTGCTTACTTACTGGAATTCATATTTCTTTGAATATCTACATGATTTTTAATAAACCTATTATATATCATATATTAACCAAATTTCCCTTCTGCTGAATCAAATAAGTATATATGTACACAAAAATTCAGAAATTTCTTCCTTCAAATATAGGTTTTGATTCTACTTCTGTTAAATCAAATGGAGCTCCATTGGATTTCTGCTAAAATAGAGATAATCAAATTCTGGGTAGGGGGGTCAGGATGGGAAAATTAGTCATAGATATTCCTGTGTAATAATTGCTGTTGAAAGTGTAAATGATCCATTTATCAGTAGGACTGATAAGAGAATAACTGCTAATGTTACTTCATATGAGATTGTGCTATAGCCCATAGACCTCCAATTAGTATTTTGAATTTGAAGCTCATCCAGATCAGAGAACGGAATAAACGGCTAGGCTTGATGTAGCTAATATAAATAGTATGCCTAGGTTTATATTAATTAGTGGATAAGATATGGGAAGAAGAATTCACACTGTGGGAGCCAGGGTTAAGGATAGCCTGGTGCAATAATAAATATATAAATTGATTTAAAAAAATAAAAATAAAATGTGAGTACTTAAAAATTTTAAATTAACAAAAAGAAGAAAATGCTTCCTTTACTTAGTTGTTTAAGTTTTTAGTGTTTTTTTATTTTTTGGTTTTTATTTATTTTTTTATTTTTTAACATCTTTATTGGAATATAATTGCTTTACAATGGTGAGTTAGTTTCTGCTTTATAACAAAGTGAATCACCTATACATATACATATATCTCTATATCTCCTTCCTCTTATGTCTCCCTTCCACCCTCCCTATCCCACCCCTCTAGGTTTTTTTTAAAATAATGGTCTAGTTACATTTTTCCATTAGTAACTCTAAATATTAGTAAATAGAAAACACTATAATACTATACCATAGCTTCCCTTATAGCCAACTACAAATCTATATTAACATTTCATAATTGGTTTTATAATGTTGTTTATATAACTTGTTATGTAGACAAGGGTATAATATTAATTTATTTTTGGTCAAATAGTAAAGCAGAATATTTGCATATAAACTGAGATCTCCCCATGCACTATCAGAAGTTTAAATAATTTCCTAATAGTCATTGCATAGGAATTATTGGATTATGATTAAGAGGACAGGTTCTGGAATCAAATACACCTGTATTTTTAATCCTAAATTCCACATTAAGTAGTTATATCATCTTGAGCAACTGAGTTTAAAATCCCCATGCTTCTCTTTCCTGTCTATAAAATCAGAAATGTACCATGACCCACCACAAATAATCTATACCTGAAGGTGAAATGAGAGGAGGCACAGGACAGTGTTGGGCTCCCAGTGCTCACCATTAAATGAAAGTTATTGTTATTTGTATTTTTCCTTTGATTACGTATAATTTGTAAAATATTTGCGGCTCTCATATCTGTAGACAGAAATGGGCTTTACCTGGTTTTACTTATGTTGTCACTAGAGCACTCCAGTTCTGTATTTTTGAATCACTAAAGTTTAAAAGTGCTGTAGCTGTGAAAACGAATAGTATATATGTTTAGTACCTTCAATATTTGGGCCACACAAAATATGAGAAAGACTAATTTATTTCTTATTTGGAAATGATACGAAAATCTTCTGAAACTATTACTACATGTGTATTATGTGATTGGAGGAGCAAGTCTCAAATTCTTGATACTATGAATAAAAATTATTTGTCCTGGATAGAGAAGATATTCTTATTATGCACATAGAAAATAGGTATAATGCAATAGGGAGACCTCAACTATCTGAAGTATCTCATTTTAAAACAACACTAAATTAAGAAAAAAAAGATAATGATAAAAATGTGTAACAATATTATATAGAATATTCATATATGTATTTTATTTAGGAGAGATTGGTACTTATTCCATGTTAAAACATTAATCTACACAATTTCTATCCTGAGTGTTTAAAGCTATAATGCTTATTGTCTAAATAGTAAGCGATGCTTTATATTCTTGGTTTGAATAAAATGATGGTTTGAATTAAAAAATAAAAATTCCAATTCAGGTAAAGGGAGAGAGGCTGAGACCTTATTCCTCTACACACATGAAACAAGGAATCCAATCTACACAACTAGTAATAAATTTACTGGGAAAACTGATAGAGCAGGAGGAAAAAAAACTTGAAAGTGGTGCAATTTATACAACCCTGTTCCAGGAAGAGAGGAAAGAGAAAAATTGCCTGAGAAATTGCAAATAAAAAGCATGTTTGATAAGATAGAAGACATATTAAAAGGAAAAAAATACCCCACAACCCAATCCTACTGAGGTAATAAGTACAAATGGTAGAGAGGATTTCCTAGCTGAGGAAAGATAAAAATAAAAACACCAAAAAAACTCCAAAACAAGCAAATGAAAAAGCCAACAGCAACAGTAAAAGCTAAGTAAAATCTTTGCAGTGTCTCTCCTTCTAGAGTCTGATCTGAATCCAGATTTTAAAATCAAACAGTTCTGCAATTCTCATCCATGTTAATGGCACTTAACTCAAAACTCTTTTTTAGTAGAAATACTTTGCTTATGCTATGAATTAATCTGAAAGCATATCAGCAATTAAATGGCCTTTGATATCTCATGTAGAGCAAAACACCCATTTTCTTTTTTTTTTAAGTTGGAAGATATTTACATTTATTTTTACTTTCCCTAATCATGGGTATGAGTGGCTTGTATCTCCATCCGGAAAACATAGCACTATCAAGTTACTATTATATCCAGTGGAGAACTCAGTCTTTGGTCACAGCGTAAAGAGCTCCTGGATTTGGTCCCATCAGCCCTCTTTGAAATGACCTAACACCCATTTTTAAAATAGGAAATTTATAATGTAACAGCTAAGATGATTTTTCTAATAGATGTTTGAAAAAAATAGGGTTTAAAAAGGTTCTATACAATATAATAAAATAAGGAAAGGGTCTAGTATAAAATTCAAGAGTATTAATGAACACACTGTATTTAAGATTAAGATAAAACTAGATGAAGTGAAGTCTTTTGTTTGTGTATTTCTTTTTTCCTACAGGTATTTACTGAGTCTCTACTATATGCTGTAGACACAAGTGAATATGTATTGATGAATAAGTCTTGGCTTCTCCCTTAACAGAATTCAGAGAAAAATGAGACAAAGCACATTAGAATATTTTCAGTGCTGGTGGCAAGAGTTATAATAATGGTACACAAAACATGTAATGGTAGAACAGAGAAGGAGAGTGATTTGGAGGGTCATCCCGTGGAGAAGGGAAGGAAAAGTATTTTAGGCTAAGGACCTAATAAGGCAACTCATTGGAAAAGTTTGAGAACTAAATATTAATAAATAACAATGGAGACTTCTCTGGGAGAGCAGAAATCTACCTTTGCTGTTGAATGAAGACTAGTAGGAAAATAAGAAAGAAACAAAAAGGACTATTTCTGTGTTGCTGCTCAGAAAATCAAGACTATTTTATATTCTCCCTAGACACTTCAGTTGCAAGATTAACGTGTATCCAAGCTGCAAATATAAACTCAATAATCAGGGTAAAATATGTGATAAAGATCAGAGATGCTTAGAACATCTGCATATAGGAATTTTGGGAAACCTGGTCTTCTCAAGGGAACTCCTATGAACAAATTTAGAAGCCAGTGTTACTTTGGCAGTGTTGCAGTTGATTTCATGTCAAGCTGCCCACTCCTCTTTTTGTCAATAACATCTATAAGCCCCTGGTTCTTAAGCCATTTTGTTTTTATGTCATTCCCTTCCCTCTGTTAGTAGTTTAGTGACACTGACAGAAGTCCACAGTGTTATTAGAGGAACAGTATGCGTATTAGAATGCGTCAGCCCCTGGATGGGGAGAAACAGTGGAAGAGATGGGCTGTTATGCCTCTATTGGGACAACATAACTCCATTAGCAATTCCCAAACTGAGTTCTGTGAGATCATAATAGGTGTTTCTTAAATACAACACAAATAGAAGCTAGCAGTATTTTCCTCTGTAGAATATTTTTAAATATGAGAAGGGAAAAAAAAAACCCTAGCATATTTCTATAGCTAGGCTTATTCCATAATGTTTACCCCTTTCAGAAATGGTGCCATCTTGATAAATTCCAAGATGCAACCCGTAAAGTCACCTGATGCATGAACTTGCTATTTTTGTCCACTAATGTATCAGAAGCATTACCAACTTACTGGGCAATGCATGTTGAAACTGAAAAGAAGGATCCTGTGCTTTTCAAATTGTAATAAAAACAGAGAAAAGTCTGGACTATTTCACTGTAAAGATGACATAAGCAACTTTGTTTCTAGAGAAAAAAAATAAAGCTATACAGGGTGAATCCCTGAATGATGTGAGAGGTACCCAAAATGTACAGTTGTAATTTTCCCCTCTGCTACAAAATAACTTTTGAAAATGGCACTTTATATTATGCTGCAATGATAATAAAATGAAAAAAATCCATTACATTCCTATAAATGTGTAATATGTTATATATACGTAAATTATATATATGTATAATATATACACATAAATACATATTATATATACACATATGATGCTTTATCTGATTTCTCAACTTCATGGCTAATATTAAGCTGATATGTGATAGAGACATAGAAATATGTTCTCATTTTAAAGGTGGTATTTTTAAACTGAGTATTATAACCAAAATGTAAAATGAAAGATGTTTCTCTTTTTCTTCATCACTTTGTACTCTTTATTCTTAATCAGATAATGTTATTTACGTTTCTTTTTCATTCACTTGTAAAGTATGTTACAAATAAAATGAAACTGTTCATTACAAGTATGACTACATGCACAGCACTTTTTTTACTTCAAATTTGATTGATGTGTTCATTTTACTTCATGACTTATTGCTGATATTTAAGTACCCATCTTAATTTTTAAATTGTTTCATGATCACTGAGAATTTGGAAAACTCTGATCTAAGCAGCCGAAGCATTTCTTACCTAATCCTATAGCAAATGTCAGTAAAAATACTTAATTCTATTAAAGGGCTATCTTGGGTGGTATTTCTTCTGATATTTTTGATAAAATTCAAAACATTTCCCACTGAAACCACCAGGCAACATAAGCAGGATACAAATTGTTATAACAATCTTGATATTTAAAAATTCAATTACTTAGTTTAGGATTAGTCCTAGACACAACAGTTTTTACTTTATATTAAACCTTATTCCAATCCATTATTAAGGCAAGAAAAGATAGAAAAACTGTCCCAGAAAATAAACTGTATTTCAAAGCTCAAAGTTTAATCAACAGGGGTATCTCTGTTTGGGAGATGATTATATTTGTGTACACTTAAAACAGTATATTGTTAGGAGTTGATGTCATTTTAAATGTACTTCTATGTTTGTGTGTGTGTGTGTGTGTGTGTGTGTGTGTGTGTGTGTGTGTGTGTATCATCTAAGATCAGTGACCTGAAGGAAAGATTTGGCATTTGCAAGTGTTTTAGAATCTTGTCTACCTCTTATGAGAGTGTGATTTTGGACTGTTCGGTAAACCTTTCTGAACCTCCATCACTTTAAATGGAGTATTTTATACACTTTACTGGGCTATTCTCATAGTGATAGCATATAATTTGCTTGGCACACTGAAAGCTCTCAATTAATGAAGATTATTAAAATAGTGGCTTCTGTTATTGCTTATTCCCTAGGGTGGTTTCAGGTTTAAACTGTAAAGCCTAGATAATATTTTGGAGTTCTTGTTGTTCTTCTTGTTTCTCTGCTATAAAATGTAAACCTATATCCATAGCACATTTCCTTCAAGCCTGTGGAAGGAATGGTTGACAGTGCTGGACTAGCCAACTGTCCTGGTTTGCTCAGGATGAAGAGATTCCCAAAATGCAGAGCTTTCAATGCAGACCTACTAGAGAATGGACTTGAGAACATGGGGAGGGGGAAGGGTAAACTGGGACTATACACTACTAAATGTAAAACCGATAGTTAGTGGGAAGCAGCTGCATAGCACAGGGAGATCAGCTCTGTGCTTTGTGACCACCTAGAGGAGTGGGATAGGGAGGGTGGGAGGGAGGGAGACGCAAGAGAGAAGATATATGGGATATATGTATATGTATAGCTGATTCACTTTGTTATAAAGCAGAAACTAACACACCATTGTAAAGCAATTATACTCCAATAAAGATGTTTAAAAAAATAAATAATAATAATAAAATAAATAAATAAATAACAATAGGAAAGTTTCGAGTATACTAGAATGGTTGGTCACACTATAGTGACTACCTAAATTTTGTCCTCCTTGTACTTAACTATATTTTAGCTAGAAAATTTCCTAGCACCTTAGTATCTAAGTTGGACCTTGTGACTGGTTCTGGCCAGCGGAATAAGGTGGGCACTTCTGAGCCAGTTAGTGAAGTATCCAATGTACCTTCCTAAAGCTCTTTTCTTTTAATCTGCTTGCAGATGGCAACAGGCATGGTGATCTTAAAGTCACAAGATCACTGAACTCCACAAGATGGAGACAGCCTGGGGTCCTGAATCACTGCTTGGAGGAGGTTTTTCCAAACTTCATCAAACTGCGCAGTGAGAGAGAAATAAATTTCATTGTGTTAAATCATTGAGATTTTGGAGTTGTTTGTTACATTAGTTAGTGTACCTAATTAAAAGACAGAACTTATTTTTAAGTAACATTGAAAGTGAATGTAATTTATCAATTTTTCTTACCATAAGAGATGGCACACACAGCAGCTACCGAAGGGCCAGTCTTCATTAACAATACTCTATTCTAAAAAAAAGTCCCCCAGCCACTTCAAATTATCCACGGATTTCTTTACTGCTTTCCATAGCATTAACAGGCAAGTAGTATCTTTTCCTTCATTTTAGAAGATAAAAAAAGGACTTAGAGTGGTCAGTTATTTTCCCCTAATTTGCAAAAAGATAAATACCAATCTGAAGAATAAACTTATGACTTCTGATACAATCCTCCATGTTTTCTGATTAAGCTGTTTCTTTTACATAGTCTATAATCACATATACATACACACACACAAACATGCACACACACATACTTCAAAGTAATAATTATAGTGAGAACATGTACTTGTTCTTTTCAAGAGAAGATATCTATTACTATCGGGCTAGAATGTCGTCAGGTGTAGAAAAAACTGATAGCCTGATAGGTTTGTTATGTACTCAAATATGGCCATTCTGAGAACATGCATTCACCACATATTATGCAGCACTGTTAAGAGGTTTGGGTTTTACTGTTTCTTTTTTTAAGTTTTCTGATTCCCCATCCTAAGTCGTATTTATTGCAATTCCTAACGATAGCCCTCTCTCTGTCCTTCAGTGACCTTTAACTTGAATAATCATAAAAGAATAAAGCCTCAAGTTAAATAAACTAATATTATTTTCCTCCATGTCATGGAAACAAGACTGAAACTTAAACATAACAGAACTGTGGTTAAGATGAAGATTTTATTTAGAGAACTTTGTTACATTCTAACTTTAAAAAGATTTTTAGCAATAAAGGCAATAAAAATGGGTTCTAATATCAAGACTATATGCCAACTATATGCTAATTAAATGGACAAGCACGAAGAAATGGACAGATTCTTGGAAAGCTAAAATTTTCCAAGACTGAACCAGGAAGAAATAGGAAATATAAACAGACCTATCACAAGTAATGAAATTGAAACCGTAATTAAAAATTTTCCAACAAACAAAAGTCCAGGACCAGATGGCTTCACAGGCAAATTCTATCAAACATTTAGAGAAGAGCTAACACTGATCCTTCTCAAACTGTTCCAAAAATTGCAGAGGGAGAAACACTCCTAAATTCATTCTATGAAGCCACTGTCACACTGATACCAAAACCAGAAAAGGACATCACAAAAAAAGAAAATTAGAGACCAACATCACTGATGAACATTGATGCAAAAATCCTGAACAAAATACTAGCAAACAGAATCCAACAAAACATTAAAAGGATCATACACCATGATCAAGTGGGATTTATCGCAGGGATGCAAGGATTCTTCAATATAAGCAAATCAATCAATGTTATACACCACGTTAACAAATTAAGTAATAAAAACCATATGATCATCTCAATAGAAGCAGAAAAAGCTTTTGACAAAATTCAACATCCATTTATGATAAAAACTCTCCAGAAAATGGGCATAGAGGGAACCTACCTCAACATAATAAAAGCCATATATGACAAACCCACAGCAAGCATCATACTCAATGGTGAAAAACTGAAAGCATTTCCACTAAGATCAGGAACAAGACAAGATGTCCACTATGGTCACTCTTATCCAACATACTTTTGGAAGTCCTAGCCACAGCAATCAGAGAAGGAAAAGAAATAAAAGGAATACAAATTGGAAAAGAAGAAGTAAAACTGTCACTGTCTGCAGATGACATTATACTGTACATATAAAATCCTCAATATGCCACCAGAAAACTACTAGAACTAATCAATGAATTTGTTAAGGTTTCAGAATAAAAAATTAATGCACAGAAATCTCTGGCATTCCTATACACTAATGATGAAAAATCAGAAAGAGAAATTAAGGAAACACTCCCATTTACCATTGCAACAAAAAGAATAAAATATCTAGGAATAAACCTGCTTAAGGAGGCGAAAGACTTGTACTCAGGAAACTATGAAACACTGATGAAAGAAATCAAAGATGACATAAACAGATGGAGAAATATACCATGTTCTTGGATTGGAAGAATCAATATTGTGAAAATGACTATACTACCCAAAGCAATCTACAGATTCAATTCAATCCCTATCAAATTATCAATGGCATTCTTCACAGATTAGAACAAAATATTTTACAATTCGTAGGGAAACACAAAAGACCCCGAATAGCCAAAGCAATCTTGAGAAAGAAAAACAGAATTGGAGGAATCAGGCTCCCCAACTTCAAACTATGCCACAAAGTTACAGTAATCAAGACAGTATGGTACTGGCACAAAAACAGAAATATAGCTCAAATGTACAGGATAGAATGCCCAGAGATAAATCCACACACATCCGGTCACCTAATTTATGACAAAGGAGGCAAGAACATAAATGGAGAAAAGAAAGCCTCTTCAATAAGTGGTGCTGGGAAAACTGGACAGCTACATGTAAAAGAATGAAATTAGAACACTAGCTAACACCATACACAAAAATAAACTCCAAATGGATTAAAGACTTAAATTTAAGACCAGACACTATAAAACTCTTAGAGGAAAACATAGGAAAAACACCCTTTGACATAAACAACAGACAAAGGATTAATCTCCACGATATATAAACAGCTCATGGAGCTCAATATCCAAAAAACAAACAATCAAATTTAAAAAAAGGGCAGAAGACCTAAATAGACATTTCACCAAGGAAGACATACAGATGGCCAAGAGGCACATGAAAAGATGCTCAACATCACTAATTATTAGAGAAATGCAAATCAAAACTACAATGAGGTATCACCTCATGCC
>NC_041214.2:123212399-123302262 GCF_002837175.3 Physeter macrocephalus
ATAGAACTACCATATGACCCAGCAATCCCACTGCTGGGTATATACCCTGAGAAAACCATAATTCAAAAAGAAACATGTACCACAATGTTCATTGCAGCACTATTTACAATAGCCAGGACAGGGAACCTACCTAGGTGTCCCTTGACATATGAATGGATAAAGAAGATGTGGCACATATATACAATGGAATATTACTCAGCCATAAAAAGAACTGAAATTGAGTTATTTGTAGTGAGGTGGATAGACCTAGAGTCTGTCATACAGAATGAAGTAAGTCAGAAGGAAAAAAACAAATACCGTATGCTAATGCATATATTTGGAATCTAAAAAAAAAAAAAAAGGTACTGATGAACCTAGTTGCTGGGCAGGAATAAAGATGGAGACATATAGAATGGACTTGAGGACACAGGGTGGGAGGGGGAAGCTGGGGCAAAGTGAGAGTAGCATCAACATATATACACTACCGAATATAAAATAGCTAGTAGGAAGCAGCAGCATAGCACAGGGAGATCAGCTTGGTGCTTTGCGATGACTTAGAGGGGTGGGATAGGGAGGATGGGAGGGAGGCTCAAGAGGGAGGGGATATGGGGACATATGTATGCATTTGACTAATTCACTTTGGTGTACAACAGAAACTAACACAGTATTGTGAAGCAATTATACTCCAATAAAGATCTATTTTTTTTTTTTTTTTTTTTTTTTTTGTGGTATGCGGGCCTCCCTCTGTTGTGGCCTCTCCCGTTGCGGAGCACAGGCTCCGGACGCGCAGGCTCAGCGGCCATGGCTCACGGGCCCAGCCGCTCCGCGGCATGTGGGATCTTCCCGGACCGGGGCGCGAACCCGGTTCCCCTGCATCGGCAGGCGGACGCGCAACCACTGCGCCACCAGGGAAGCCCTAAAGATCTATTTTTAATAAATCAAGATAAGGTGAGGGTTTCCCTGGTGGCGCAGTGGTTGGGCGTCTGCCTGCCGATGCAGGGAACGCGGGTTCGTGCCCCGGTCCGGTAGGATCCCACATGCCACGGAGCGGCTGGGTCCGTGGGCCATGGCCACTGAGCCTGCACGTCCGGAGCCTGTGCTCCGCAACGGGAGAGGCCACAACAGTGAGGTTCCACGTACCGCAAAAAAAAAAAAAAAAAAAAAAAGGTAAGGTGAGAAAAGCTATACAAAAACTTGATTTGCAGGATTTTGTTGAAACAAAATAAGAAAAATATGGAATTGAATCTATTGTTTAAAAATTAATATTTAGCAAAATTACTTTAGTATAAGAATTATTTTTTCTTATGGCTGAAATAAGAATTTAACTGGGGAAACACTTATTTTCACCTGAAGATAAAAGTGAGAAAGAAACAACATTACAATACATTGCTGGATCAGATCACAGTTTCAGCCTTATGCCAAAGTATCTAGAGTTGGGAGTATTTTCAAAAATTCTACTCTTCCTCCAATACTTGTTTGTAACCTCCAAAGAAATCCAAAGTCATTTCAACTTTAATATCTCCGTATACTATCACATTCCCTCTTCCCTTTATCCTTACTTCTTGAAAGAGTGGTATATTTCCACTAATTCCATTTACTAGCGGCTCCTTCTTTAAACCACACACTCTAACTTCCTTCATTACTTCTCAACTGCTTCCAAATTAGATATTGTGTCTTTTTAAAAGATTTCAACCACCTTCTAAAATTCTCTGTATCATCAGAAATTGCTGACTATCTGCTCCTTCAAATGCTTTGAATCTTAGTTATAGCATAAAAGTATTAGGTATTTCTCTAAATACTCGATCACACTCTTTGGTGGGTCTCATTTATTTCCACTATCCTCATGATACAGATGGCCCTTGAGATTGCTTTTCACTCTCTAGTGCCCCTTCACTCAAATATTTTATCTACATCCACTCTTACTTACCCTCATTTTTACCTCTATTCCAAACTGTGGTTTTTGGCTCAAGTTCCAAGTTGTTGTTGTTGTTGTTTTTTCCCTGCTATTTCCATTTTAATTTTTTTCTCATTAATTTTTATTGGAGTATGGTTGTTTTACAATGTTGTGTTAGCCTCCGCTGCACGACAAAATGAATCAGCTGTACACATACAGATAGCCCCTACCTTTTGGACTTCCCTCCCATTTAGGTTACCACAGTGCATTAGGTAGAGTTCCCTGTACTATACTATGTTCCCATCAGTTGTCTTTTTATACATAGCATTGATAATGTATATGCGTCAATCCCAGTCTCCCAATTCCTCCCCAAGTTTTTCTTGAAATACAGATTGACAGGTGTTTACTTGAGTTAAAATGTGCAAAGGAGGATGTCCTGAATCCAACTTCCATTGGGCTACATTCAAACTCATAATTATATCCCATAAACCATCTTCTCTCCTTATTTCCCCTTCTTTTGATTGCTCCAATTGTTTTAACTTGTTTACAATATTTGTTACTTTTCTTTGCTTATTTAAAAAAAAAAACAGTATTTCATATCATTAGTCCCTCCATGCTTCGCATTCAGCTTCCTTCTTCACATTCTCACTGTGAACACGCCAGTGGAGGCCCTCATTGAACTATGCATATAGAATAGGAAAGAATCTGCTTTACTTACGGTTATTTTACATCCTTGTGGACTTCTCTCTTTGGCTAATGAATTTTCATCCATTTTTTCCCATAATAATTCATTCAGATATATGCTCCTAAACTAATCTAAGCACATATCTGCTCCTGTGTCTCTCTTGCTCAAAGTGGATCTCCATTTCCTCCCAAATTAAGAATTAACACCTCAAACTAGAAGCTTTCTCAATACTCCTTAGAAGTGCCTTTATAACCATGTAACACCTACTTATTGTTTCAGCCAAGCAAGATTATTTTGCATTCCACAAATAGGCTCCCCACTCCTGCTAGTTCTAAACTCTCCACCTAGGAAATTCTGTTGTAGTTCACCTTTTGAAACCTTTACCATCATTTAAGACCTAACTAAAAAAATCCACAAAAGTTTTATTTTTCTCTTTACCAAAGGCCATTAGATAACCTTTTCCTCAACCCCACAAAGCACTTTCTTTGTACTTCACTTGGGATATTTACTTTACCTCAAATAATGGAATCTCCTGTGAATTTGTTTTTCCCAAAGATGATTCAAAGTTTCTTGTGTGCAGTCATTATAATAATGATCTTTGCATTCCTCAAGTGCTTGTCATATTTTACACATATTACATATCGTACTTCCTAAAAAGAGGTTCATCTATATGGAAAAGAATTCAATGTAAGGCATTATTTTAGAAACAATTGAAATACCAAATTGTCTAAATATACATGCTTGAGAGTATAAATAGAGCTGATTGGGGTACAGTAAAACTTGAAGTTAGATAATCATGAAGCAAATTCATTCTGAGTAAGTATCATGTGATGATTAACAAGTTTTTATCTAGTGAAAAAATATGGAAGTAAAACTGTAACTGTCAACTTATCTTTCAAAAGTGCCATGGATTTCCAATGCACAGTTCAACCATAGAAACTAACTTCTAGATATTTTTTCTGGCTTAGGTAAAACAATATAAAGCTATTACATATCTCTTTCTATATATATATTTACATATGTATGTATGTATATATATGGTATAACATAAAAATGGAATATCCTGTTAAAATGTAAAAGTGTTGACAGTTTGGACTTTTAAAACATAAAGAAAGTGAACTATCAAATTGTAAAACTTTCTCTTCAAATTAATCAGAAGATGATTTTGTGTTTCTAAGAAGTAAATGTAAAAAGGAATAGAAGATCCTAAGCAGGCTCCAAAATATCTCCCAGGGCTTCCCACCTTCTGGTATTCATACCTTTATGTAATCTCTTCCCAAATTGTACTAAAGTTGTTCAGTGTGACCAAAGCATATAGCAGAAGTGATGGTATGTCATTTCCTAGATTAAGTTATAGAAGACAATGGTTTCCATTTTGATACTCACATTCTCTCTTGCTCTCTCTCACACTTGCTCTGGGAGAGCAACCTGCTATGTTGTAAGCAGTCCTGGGCCAAGTCTTCATGGCTAGGAATTGAAGCTTCTGGTCAAAAGCCACTGAGGAACTAAGGCATATGACAAACTGAAGCCTGCCATCACCGATGTGAGTAGGCTTGGAAGCACCACTTGAGCCTTGAGGTAAATGTAGCCTCTGTAACCTTGTGAGGGACCCTGAGCCAAAATCAACAAACCTGCACCCAGATCACTAACCGTCAAAACTCTGTGAGAAAATCAATAGGTGTTATTTTTAAGCTGCTACATTGAGGGATACTTTGTCGTGCAGCAATAGGTAACTACATAGATACATAGAAACTTTGCCATTAAGCCTATTTATAATAAAATGAATAATATGTATCTTAAAAAAGATTTTGTTGACTCTGATGATTTTATTATCCACATTAATGAAATGTCCTGAAAATAAACATTTATATTATAAGAATTTAGACTCCATTTAATAAAAGTGATTACAACCCCTTACTTTTAAATATTTGACTTCTGGGGTCTCATAAAACCATAACAACTGTGGGGGTTTTTTTCTTTTTCTTTAAAATAAAATGTTTTAAGGATTCCTATTTACTCTAGTATTTCTAAAAATAAGGATCCCAGGTAAGTTTCAATGTCTACGTGAAGATCAGAAATATAGAATTTTCAACAGCTGTTTGGGCATAGCAGGAAAGAGCCACAGGCCATATGAAAAAAGATAAAATAGATTCTGCTTCCCAGATCCCTTTCTTGTGTTTTCTTGAAACCAGTTTTTAGATTTGCTGCAGGCCAAAGACAGACCACAGGTTTTTCTTCTCCATAATTCAATGAATCATATATATTTTTTTACTTTCCAGTGCTGTTATAGGAATCCTCAGAGGGGCTCAGATCATAGAATGAAAAAAATTCATTTATTAATATTTTTATATATAAATTAATATTATGGTATATCCATCATTATGCCAAGGCTTTATCTTAAAAGTATTGCTTAGAAATTTTAAAAGCACTTTTAATTTAATTTTAATATTGACTTTTTTTGATACCTCCAAAATTGTATATTCTTGCTAGTAAAACACCAATGGAAAAGAGAACAAATGTATACTATATATCAAATAAATGAGTCTTGGTACCTTTTTGTGTCCTGCAGCAATGCAGATAACTGGCTCCATCAATCTAAATGATACTATGATACTGGGATTTTATTAATAAGGTGAATATCAGATGACTTATAATTTGTATAATTTAGAAATAAATTTTAACTGAATTCATTATATATAATATTACTTTATTTTTATAAATATAGAATATCCTCATTAGAAGAAAGCTGGGGTTTTTGTATCTTTTCATATTTTTGTAAATGCAGATAAATTGTTTAAACAGTTGTATACTTTCTTATTACTGAATATGAAAACAAAGTGAATTCTTTAACTATAGTAGAGTATTTCAGGTTATGACCTAATTTATTTTAATTAATTAAACATGGATCTCTTGTAGGTTATAAATAAAGAATATACTATAAAGATATACACATATTTAAACTTCAGGTTATTTTATATTGTAAAAATGAAAGTCTTAAACAGCTAAAAATATGAATTAATAATAATAAGGTAAACATTTTGGAAATAAACATTAGGTAATATTGGAAGAAAATAGACCTTTGAAAATAATTGAACAAAGTACGAAAAAACTGGAAAAGTCTTCACATTTACTACAGGAGATACACCATTAATGTTGCCAGAGCCAAAGTACCTATCAACCACCATTATTTTTAAAAGTTGCCTGTAACAAAGGTAGATATAACAATGTTTTCATGATTTGCATCTGAACTACTCTTAATTAAGTCACGTCTGAAAAATGATTTTTATATTTTTCCTTTTAAAATATCAAGAAAAGCAGATCTGCCACTATATCTTAATTGCTAAACTCTTTTCTTCTATAGAATTTAAATCAAGAGTTGAATTGATAATTTAATATTTTATAGCTGAATACATTCTATGTGTAAACAGTATTTCTGCTCAAAACAACAAGCACATGTCAGGCTTCTGTACTTTTAAAAATTCACTGTCCTCCTTTTCTGGTAGTCAGAAGACTGCTAGATTCTACTGATCTTTGGAAAACAAACATAATGTTTACTTTTATTTGCTTTTTACTTATCTTACTTCAAAACCAAATCTCTATATTCTACAACAGGCTACAAGAAACTCATATGCTCATTTTTTAAAGTTATACAATTACTTCTATGATGCTATATGTGATTTCATACTATAGAAGCTTAATCTTATTCCATAATTAATTCTGAAGTTTGTGCAGTAAAAATTTCCTATCACAGTCCTGCCTACAAGCAAATCAGAGCTGGATAGCCTACCTAAGTAAATAAAAAATATTATTTTAATAAAACACCCTGTTACATGGTGCAGGAAACAAAGAGAAGAGTAGATGCACACACATTATAGACTACAAAGGTAGATAAATGAAGTAGATTGGTAGCTTTACTGCAGGTCAGAATATGAGTGCCAAATATGACATAAACACAGTGATTTTGGAAAACTGAAAAAGAAAAAAGTTTCAGGAGGCTTACAAGAAAATCCTTAAATTATTTTTGTAATGTCCATGGCAATATGAATTAGATAGTACATTTATGTGTCCTAAGACACATATATGAGAGTCTTTATTTTTTATTTATTTATTTATTTTTTTGTGTGGTATGTGGGCCTCCCTCTGTTGTGGCCTCTCCCGTTGTGGAGCACAGGCTCCGGACGCGCAGGCTCAGCGGCCATGGCTCACGGGCCCAGCCGCTCCGCGGCATGTGGGATCCTCCCAGACCGGGGCGCGAACCCGGTTCCCCTGCATCGGCAGGCGGACGCGCAACCACTGCGCCACCAGGGAAGCCCGAGAGTCTTTAAATAACCTCCACAGGAAGGAAGAAACAAAGACAGGTCAAAGTCAAGCCTAGGGAAGGAATCTTTAAGGTGTACTAAAGATTTTTTCTTTTTATCCTAAAGGTAAATTTAATGCCAAGAATTGATAGAGTCCTAAATGCTTGGAATCAGGAATTAGAAGATTATTTTATTTCACCTTCAGTGTCAGTAATAGAATCACTAAGTGTTAGACATAAAAGTACTCTTAGCCCTTAACATGATGGGAGATGGCTTAGGTTATTCTGTTTCTTTTGTAGTGCCAGCCTCTGTGTATAATAAAATACAGGACTTTACATTCTAGTTACTGTGTCAAGCATCCTATTATATTTCAGCTTTCTAGGTTGGTTTAACCTCAGTTTTTGTGCTATTTTCATATGTTTTATAACATGTTCTTTTTGGCGGGGGTGGGGGGAATCATTACAACTCTAATGTGGTAATATATTGGTATATTGGGTTATTTTAATAAAAGTTGTACTCATTATTCAACTTTTCCAAGCACCTAAACACTCTTTAGAGATTTTTACATTTTAAAAAGAATTTTCAATTATTTTCTTCAAAATCCCTGTTGGGACACTCTCTATTTACCAACATGATGAGGTGCTCTTGTAAAAAATGTAACTCCAAGTTAGTTTTCTTTTGTTAACAGTCAACAGCTCACTCTGTGACTTTTAGGGGGTTGAAATAATGAATATAATATATTTTCATGCTATTTACATGATCGTGAATTTCATATTTTCAAAATTAAAGTTAGATATTACCAAGGCCCAAGAATTGGTATTTACTCAAAAATTAACTAAATAAAGTGATTGGAATCAATGTCATCTGGTCCAGTCCTCTTTTACACATGAAGATAAGAGAGGTGAGGTGACCTATCCAAAGCTACACAATGAAGTAGTTACAATTCTGAAATGAGAACCCAGGACTTCTGTCTCCTTTTGAGCTGTGACATAAGTAGGTCCACTCTTCAGATAAAATCCATCTTTCAGTCAGATCCTATCACCCACAGGTAACTCTTTTATATTTTTCTCTATTAATCTTTTGAAGCCACTTCCATCTCTAGTTGTCTGAGTCTGCAGGGAGAGATTAAAAATATCAGAGAAGACAAGCCCTGAATACTGGGAAGATATGCCACATGTTGGGAGAGCAAGTTTAGGTCCACTTCTCAACCTCTCCCAGTGATCCACAATGTGAGAATAAGACCTGTCCTAAAATGTTCCTAACATCTAGGTTGATTTCTTCAAGTAGATACCCTAGGAAATTTCATACAAGCAATGAAAATCAGAATTTTGGGTATCCCAACAACAAAATTTCAACAACATTGTATTCTCTTTTCCTCTGATCCTTCCTATACTATCTTCCTTGATCTTTTTTCTTGCTACTGTTTCAATAAAATGCAGACTAAAGATTTCATTGGTTATACCTCATCCAGGCTTATCTCCATTCTACAAGTACAGAGATAGAAAACATGAGCCCCAAACCTACTTTTCTTGAAATCTTTGAGAGAAAAATAACCAGAATGACATATGGGTAAGGCCATAGGACACTTTCTGTATATATATATATATATATATATATATATATATATATATACAGGCTTTAATCTTCTTTAATTCCTTCTGCTTCACTTTTCAAACTCTGTAGTCAATTATTGTCTCTATTTTTATGTATGTCCTTCTTTTTTCTCTCTCTGATTTTTACATCTATCTCTTCTCTACTCCCAATTCCCTATATTTTTTTTTCTCACTGATATGAAAAAAAATAGACCCTCCCTGCAAGACTTCCAAATGAAGTTTAAAACCTTGTCAGGCAATAAGACTCTGAGAATAAGTAGGCCCAGAATGTAGCTTAACAAGAAGCACCCTGACAGTTAGTACCAAGTCATGGAAAGTTAAATGTAAAATGTAAGGTAATTCAACATTGAACTGAAACTTGAATGGGTATATTTGCCATCAAATGAGGTCATATGTGACTGGGAAGAAAAGTGTATATGCTCTTCTTTCACATCAAAATTTTCAAATAAAATGAAAATAAAATGCAACATTTTTTATAATATATACAACAAGTAATAGAAAAGTTCACACACAAATACTTAGCTAGGAATTAGTTAAGGGGTCCCCTGCCTCATTCCATCATTTGAAAACTAACAGAAGTAAACTCTGGAGTTGGTGCCATCTGCAAACATATTTTGCATGGGGCAATGGCAATATCTTAGGTAGCTGAACCAGCTGATCTCAGAGGCACTGATATTTGACAGACTCAGTCCTTTAGACAGCTACAGAGGAATATTTATCCATTGTGAAATCTCCTGGAATATCCAACCTTACTTCCACATTCTGAGAAATTCTGCATCCTCATTAGTTCTTCTGACAAAGCCAGCTAGGCCAGTGACTGTCGCTAGCCCTTTCTTTTCCACTTCTTACCAGAACTATTTTTCTAACACAGAACTGTCATTTCACTCCCTTGATGTTAACATCATTGATAGGTACTTGATAAACACCAAATTCCAGCCTCATTCCCAGGTACACATGCTATGTTGCAATGCCAGATTTAAGAGCTGTTTAAATACATTATGTCTTTTGTGTGTATGCTTGTGTTCAGGACTTTTCACTTGCTATTCTCTATTTTTTCTAGCTAGTTAATTTCTACCCATTATTTTAATATCCATTTAAAATGCCAAATTCTGCAAAATCAATATTGAGTAAAAAGAATAAAGCTGGAGGTATCAGGTTCCCTCACTTCAGATTATAATACAAAGTTACAGTAATAAAAACAGTATGGTACTGGCACAAAAACAGACACACAGATCAATGGAACAGAATAAAAAGCCCAGAAATAAATCCACAAACCTATGGTTAATTAATCTGAGACAAAGGAGGCAAGAATATACAATGAGGAAAAGACAGTCTCTTCAAAAAATTGTGCTGGGAAACTGGACAGCTACATGTAAAAGAATGAAATTAGAACATTTTTTCATACCATATACAAAAATAAAATCAAAATTGACTAAAGACCTAAATTTAAGACCAGAAACCATAAAACTCCTAGAAGAAAACACAGGCAGAACACTCTTTGACATAAATCATAGCATTATTTTTTGGATCTGTCCCAAGGCAAAAGAAACAAAAGCAAAAATAAACAAATGGGATGTCATTAAACTTAAAAGATTTTGCAGAGCAAAGGAAATCATCAAGAAAACAAAAGGACAACCTACTGAAAATATTTGCACGTAATATGATTGACAAGGGGTTAATATCCAAAATATATAAAGATCTCATACAACACAATATCAAAAAAAAAATTTACAAATAGGCAGAAAAATTGAATAGACCTTTTTCCAAAGATGATATATAGATGACCAACAGGCATCTGAAAAAATGCTCAGCATCACTAATATCAGAGAAATGCAAATCAAAACCACAGTGAGATATCACCTCACACCTGTCAGAATAGCTACCAGCAATAAGTCTAGAAATAGCAAGTGTTGGTGAGGATGTGGAGAAAAAGGAACACTTGTACACTGTTAGTGGAAATGTAAATTGGTGCAGCCACTATGGAAAACAGTATGGAGGTTCCTCAAAAAACCAAAAATAGAACTACCATACAATCCACTAATTTCACTCCTGGGTATATATCCAAAGAAAACAAAAATACTAATTCAAAAAGATACATGCACCCCAATGTTCATAGCATCATTATTCACAATAGCCAAGATATGGAAGCAACTTAAGTGTCCATCAACAGATGATGTGATATATATATATATATATATATATACATATATACATACACACACCATGATGGAATATGATATATATATATGATATGTATATAGACCCACATGGAATATTACTGATCCATAAAAAAGAATGAAATCTTGCCATATGCAACAACATGGATGGACCTAGAGGTTATTATACTTAGTGAAACAGAGAAAGAAAAATACTCTATGTTATTACTTATATAGGCAATCTAAAAAAATAAAACAAACAAATGAATTAAACAAAACAGAAACAGACTCACAGATATAGAGGAGAGTGGAGAGAGGGAAGAGGGGAGGGGCAAGCTAGGGGTAGGGGGTTAAGAGGTACAAACTACTATGTATAAAATAAATAAAAAACAAGGATACATTGTACAGCACAGGGAAATAGTCATTATTTTATAATAACGTTAAATGGAGTATAATCTATAAAAATATTGAATCACTATGTTGTACACCCAAAAGTAGTATAATATTGTGAATCAAGTATACTTCAATAAAAAGTAAATAACAAATAAAATAAAATGCCGAATTCTGTGTAAAGCATTCCCTGAGAAAAACTTAAACTGCATCCTTTGAACACCTCCCTTCTAGTACTCTCACATTTAAGTTTAATGATTTCTTTAATGTCTCTATTACCCATTAGACCAGAAGTTGGTTGAGAAACTTTGGACAGTGGCCCATATATGACGCTGTTTTTGTAAATAAAGTTTTATATTATCACAGTCACACTCATTTGTTTATGTATTGTCTATAGCCTCTTTTGTATAATAATGCAAAATTAAATAGTTACCACAGAAATATAATATAATCTTAAAATAATCACTATCTGTCCCTGTACATAAAAAGCTTGCTGACCTCTGCACTAGAATGGAAATTCTTAAATATGATATCCTGTGCCACATTCATCTTTGTATATCCACAAGCTCAAAACCACAGTGAGATATCACCTCACACCTGTCAGAATAGCTACCAGCAATAAGTCTAGAAATAGCAAGTGTTGGTGAGGATGTGGAGAAAAAGGAACACTTGTACACTGTTAGTGGAAATGTAAATTGGTGCAGCCACTATGGAAAACAGTATGGAGGTTCCTCAAAAAACCAAAAATAGAACTACCATACAATCCACTAATTTCACTCCTGGGTATATATCCAAAGAAAACAAAAATACTAATTCAAAAAGATACATGCACCCCAATGTTCATAGCATCATTATTCACAATAGCCAAGATATGGAAGCAACTTAAGTGTCCATCAACAGATGATGTGATATATATATATATATATATATATACATATATACATACACACACCATGATGGAATATGATATATATATATGATATATATATAGACCCACATGGAATATTACTGATCCATAAAAAAGAATGAAATCCTGCCATATGCAACAACATGGATGGACCTAGAGGTTATTATACTTAGTGAAACAGAGAAAGAAAAATACTCTATGTTATTACTTATATAGGCAATCTAAAAAAATAAAACAAACAAATGAATTAAACAAAACAGAAACAGACTCACAGATATAGAGGAGAGTGGAGAGAGGGAAGAGGGGAGGGGCAAGCTAGGGGTAGGGGGTTAAGAGGTACAAACTACTATGTATAAAATAAATAAAAAACAAGGATACATTGTACAGCACAGGGAAATAGTCATTATTTTATAATAACGTTAAATGGAGTATAATCTATAAAAATATTGAATCACTATGTTGTACACCCAAAAGTAGTATAATATTGTGAATCAAGTATACTTCAATAAAAAGTAAATAACAAATAAAATAAAATGCCGAATTCTGTGTAAAGCATTCCCTGAGAAAAACTTAAACTGCATCCTTTGAACACCTCCCTTCTAGTACTCTCACATTTAAGTTTAATGATTTCTTTAATGTCTCTATTACCCATTAGACCAGAAGTTGGTTGAGAAACTTTGGACAGTGGCCCATATATGACGCTGTTTTTGTAAATAAAGTTTTATATTATCACAGTCACACTCATTTGTTTATGTATTGTCTATAGCCTCTTTTGTATAATAATGCAAAATTAAATAGTTACCACAGAAATATAATATAATCTTAAAATAATCACTATCTGTCCCTGTACATAAAAAGCTTGCTGACCTCTGCACTAGAATGGAAATTCTTAAATATGATATCCTGTGCCACATTCATCTTTGTATATCCACAAGCTTGCATAATATCTGAGTAGGGGATAAAAATATTTGTTGAATGAATGGGTGGATTTTTCTGGACCTTTTCCCATATTTCTTAGTATTTTATTTATGCCCCTCTCATCTACAGAAGAAGTAATTCTGTTGGAGAAATTAAATGATTCCAGTAACCCTAGTATACAGTTGGCACTAATTATGTACACAACAAATATGTAGAAAAATAAATTTGATTAAGCTGTCAAATCTAAGTAATATGTTATTAAACACTAATTGACATATGAAAAATACCTGAAGGGGTATTCAAAACAGGAATATATGATGATCAAGATGAAGTAAGAGAGATTAGGTTGTCAATTTCAGAAACACTAAAGAATATACATATTCAAACAAAGTAGACAAATAAAAATAGTGGCATAAGTGATTTCTTTTTTATATTTTATCGTAGAATTTTCAAAATATTATTATAATGGGTTCTCTAGAAGTATTAATAATCCTTCAATACTGACCTTCAAATATAGTGGTGAAGATGAGATTATGTTTCTCAGTGTATATATATATTAGCTTGGCATTCAGGAAATATTATTGCTATCCCACACAAAGGTTAATCAAACTGAGGTTAACCAAACCAGGCATGCTTTTCCATCCTTGACTATGTTCCTGGCATTTATCATGAAGATACATTCAGATACAGAGGTATAGGAATTGCATTCCAAAAAGTTACACTTTCAGTAATTTCAATTTTTCTCCAAACTAGAATAAATCATAAATTTAATTGTGATTAAAAACATTTCCAACCATATCTTTTTTTTTCTTTTTTCACATATAACTCAGGGAAGAAAAAGGGACTTTTTTGATGTTTTCCTCCAGGTTTGCAGACAAATCTCTCTGACAGTGAATGTGATCTAAGGTTGTACAGCTCAAACAGCCAATGTAGTTCCTAAAGTGCTTTCCCCACTGGGCACACACAAAATATGTTCTTTGATTGTAATCTTCAGCCTCCTCTAAGACCTGTTTCTGCTCATAACTCTTTTGGGCTCAGAGTCAACTCTAAGTTTGTTTTAAGCAAAGAGAATTCCTTAAAGCTGAATGCGAGGTTGATCTGCTGGCTGCTTTGATTTCTCAGCTATCCAGCTATGCCACATTGTTTGCATCTGTGTTTAAGTAAGACTTAAAAGCATTTCTTTTCCTGTGACTGTTTGCAATTACTTCTGCTGGTCGTACATCTATACATACTAGTAGGAGAGCATTCTCTTTGGTATTTATTAATAGAGCAGCAATTAGAATTAATATTAGACTCCTACTCAGTGAAAATGCCATAAGAAAAAAATTAATGGCAGAGTCATAAATGGATCCCATTTTAAGTTCACAAATTAAAAATTTGTGGCTTAACCACCCAGAGTTGGCAACTGAAAAAGAAAACATATAATTCCATTAAGAAAGGCATAACAATAGCACCTGCATACAAGTCCTAATCCAAATCAGCTCAATAAATATCAGATAGTTAGATAGCTAGATAGCTTGATAGATACACACAATAAAATGTTTATTAGAACTTAGAATCATCTACTTCTTGGTAAAATAACTCATGTTATACAATCTCTGGACTTCATATTCCCAGAGGATGCTGCTGGCTCATCATGATAAATACATAAAATGCTGTTATTCTAATTGTCCAGTGGATTTGTCCTGATTTATCTCCCCATAGTTTTGTCTTCCTGTCTGTGACCATGGTGTAAACAAATGACATTAAAAAAAGAACTAGGGGAAAAAATTTTCCCAACAGTGTATGTAGTGAAGTCAAAGGTCTACTCTGTCCACTGAATGTAGTGAAGCTAAAGTATTGTGATTTTAATTCTATCAGCCATATATTTGTCTATGGCTACTTTCTGGCTACAACAGCCATGTTGGGTAGTTTCAACAGAGACCGTAAGGCCAGGAAGCCTAAAGATCCCTTGAGGAAAAGTTTGAAAACTGCTTTTCCAGAATATTGGAATCTGAGACAATGGTCTCAGACCAGAAGTTCTGCTCTCTGATTAACCAAGGTCACTGGAAGTTAAAGTAGTCCATATATTTATTCCTGGGGCTATAAATTTAACACTGACATGGAATGTTGTTTCTTATGACATTAGACTGACACCTTTTCTGAGCTTGAGACCACAGCACTTAACTGCCCACTGTTCATTTCAGCTTGGACATACCAAGTCATCAAATTCTCTTCCTCTTCCCAGACATTAATCTTAACCATTCTCTAGTCATTCCTCCAAATTGCTGCCACAGAAAGCTCCGAGGAGACAAAAGTGACATGAATGTCTTAGAACTGCTTAAAATCTGCAGGCACCATCCCATATATTTTAAAACAAAATCAAACTACTTAACATGGCTTAAAATAATCTTCATGAGATGGATCAAATCTTGCATCCAACTTATTAACAAACTTGCTACCTGAAAGTCCTCTCTTGCTTCAGGGCCTTCAAGTAGTAGCCCATTTTCTCAACCTTTGTCTGGCTAAAGACTCAGTCAAAGCGCTGGCTCAGATATTATTCTACCAGAAAATGTACTAAATTTACCCTGACCCCAGCCTAGATTAGGCATCCCACATATGTGCTCAGAAGTGCTTATCAACCCTGTCATGGCAGTAGTATAAACTTACACTGGAATCATTTTATTTACTTTTCTCAATGATGTACTTAAAAGGTAAGCTTCTTAAGGGCAGTGCCTTATTTTATTTTAATTTCCAGTTTCTGAGTTCTTAAAACAACAAAAAAAAGTACTTCTTGAATACTGAATGAGCAGAGAGTACTGAGTCTGCTTTGGTGAGACACAAGAGCCTAGTGTAAAATAATTCTAGCAAAGGATGTGTAGAATGAGAAAAAGCTATTTTTGTGATATATGTGCTAATTAACAAAAGCTTCTTTGGTTTCCCTCATCTAAAACCCAAACTCTAAATAGTTTGGGCATTTTTTTAAAAAACTGTGAATAAAACAATGACCATCTGAAAAAAAAATCCTAACTTTTTCATATTATCAGCAATCAATAATTCAATTATAGAAGATATGGTGTGTTACCACAACACTATTTTGCGGAAAAAGGGCAACTGGCAACTTCACTACTTCTTAAAATGTTTATGAAGTGAAAAAAAAAAATTTATCCTACTTGCAAATATTATTAATATGGTTACTAGAGAGCTCTACTTTTACAACTTAGAAGCTATAATTACAGTTTACACATTCAAATTAGCTTATTATCTACATTTTACAGATGAGGAAACATACATACACAGGTAAATTAAACCTGAAGAAGTCACCTCATCTTTTTCAAGGCCATAAGGTAAGTAATAAAATTTTAAATGCATAAATTCTCATCTCCTTTCCAGGGCTAATGCTTAAAATTAGAATTTTAGTTATCATAGTTTCTTTATAAAGTTTTCAACAGTAAGGTAAGAGCTATTTGTATAACAATACACCTAAGAATTCCCTGGGAGTCCTTTATTATTGCACAACACTCTGTAAGAAATGTGTACATCATAGCAGAAAAATCACAAAAGCCAATTTTTTTAGTCTAAGTAGTCACATTTATAACAGACTGTTAATATTAAAACTTGCTCACTCTAACAGCCTAACAGATTACAACAAAAGACTTTGCTTCCGAAAATAGATTCCATTTTGCTGTCTGATCAGTATCTTTCGCCAAATATGGTGAATTCTGTATCTTAGCCATCTAATATTTTTAATGTTTCCAGTTACTTTTCTAGCTTTTCCACAGAATTTCTAGCCACATAAGTTGTAACACCTTTGAAAAAAGCATCCCATCTTTGGAAACAAACAAGTAACAATAGATCATTGTGGCAAAACACATTATTTACTTCTTAACAAGGAATGATCTAAAACAAGTTTTTCTTAACTCAGAAGCCATGTCATTCTATACCAAATAAAATGAGAATAAAGATGAACTGGGATTGGGAAGAATCATTTTAATGAATAATTAGAATAGCCTTTTTAATATTTGGCCGTTTATTTTCTAGCCACCAAGAGTTATAACACGTACACCTTTCTTATGGTGAAGGTTCTCCAAGGAAAGCCAGATAAAAGGCATTTCTTAGAAATTCTGCTAAATGACTCTGCAAACAGGCACTTTGAACTTCAACCTGTTCACTGGCTCATTGTTTGAACACCAAAGTTGTAAAGGAAGAAAAAGAAAAAACAAAAATGGGAAGTATATACTCCAGAAAATTGTTATCTAAATAACCTGTAGTTCTAAAAGCACAGGAATTTTTTTTTAAGATATCTGAAAATTGGTCAGTCTCTGCTTCTTTTGAATGAATCCATATGCTTTCACAATATGTTTGCTTCTGGTTGTGAAGGGCAGTAAAATGAAACAGACTCTAATTCGGATCTTCGTAACACTGACTTTAACATGATCAAGAGTCTAGGATATTCCTCTTTGCTGTCACTCACTGACAGAAATGTATGTAATAGTGCACAGCAGGAGGTGCAACCTTGAAAAACACCAAGGGACATAACAGTAAAGCACCACAGAAGTAAAGGAGAAGTATCCCTGGGGGGAAGAACAGAACACATGCATAGCAGAGACAGAGGAAAACAGGGCGAAGAATATGGCCAGAAAAGATACCATTGATAGATATAATTATTAGGGCAGAAGTTCACCAAAAATATTTATAAATGAAATTAGATTAATATAAATATCAGATTGAGCAAAGCATGCTAAGGAAAAAGAACTTATGATCCTAACAATGGAATGTACACTCCTAATGCAGAATGAAATTTTAAGAGTATTGGTTTATCTAACAAATACTTATTAATCAAAGAAGTCACCTTAATTCTCTTGATTAGATTACAGTACCAGCAAAATATTTAGCAGTTTTGATTCAGCTGAGTGCTTCTGCCGATATTATAAGATATTTGAAAGTATTTAACTATTTCAAATTGGGGTATATCTGTCTAGGGGAGGGTGGGTGCTACAGACTGAAAGTTTGTGCTCCTAAAATTTATGTGTTGTAACCTAATCCCAGAGTGATGGTATTTGCAGTTTGGGCCTTTGGGATTAGGGTGATTAGGTCATCAGGGTAAAGCCTTCATGAATGGGGTTGTGATTATTACAAGACATATAAATCCAAATAGATCCTAAAGAGTTCTTTATTTATCCACCTCAATTTGTTCAGAAAATTTTATAAGTCCAAGGACAGATTACCTAAGTTAATATGATTGTAACAATAAGAATATCCACAATATCTATTCTGTGGGCAGAAGGTAGAGAAAAGTGCATTGACCATGAAAAATTGCACAATGGTATGAAATTAATCCTTTGTAAGACCAAATTTTATTAGTGAAGGCACTTACTTTGCTTCCCTGTTGGTAATGTCATCAGAATGGCTAACTATGGTATAGAGTATATATACTTATATACATATATATGTATATAAATATATATGTATGTAGTATGAACACATACAGTTACACACACATTTTTGTGTGTAATTGTGTGTGTGTGTGTGTTTTCAAAAAAAGCATTTGGACAAAGCAACTGAAGATAGATACAAAAACTGAATTTGTATCAGTAAATTCATTTTTAGAATATTGAACCAAAAGTCATATTCACCCATGGTAGAAAGCTTTAAAACTTTGTGCTTTAGACTCTCCTGTTTAGTTTTTATTCTCTTATTCAACAATTTGAATGAAGGCACAGAAAACAAAACAAGTATTAAGAAATCTTAAGGAGACAGTTCACTTAGAAAAACATCAGCATATTAGCAAACTTGAATTTCTAAAGTATTTTTGATGTGAACAAAGAAAAGGACTTATGCTCTATAACATTAAAAGATGAGAAGTAGAAGCAACTGGTACAGGTTATATTAAAACAATCAAAAGTCATAATCAGTGCCTGTGTAATTTATAGGGTCCCAATCGTGGTAAATGTTAGAGCTTAAATCTGATGTTGATTCTTCAGAGACAGTTTACAGGAAATTTCTACATGTTATGGCAGTTTGAACTAGTTAACTCCAAAGATTACTTCCAACTTAAAAATGTTATAATTATGTTCTGGAATTCATTATAGATACAAATACATTTCAAAAAACCATTCTGATTGACAACATATGGTACAGTAGATCCTCATTATACTCAGATTCCATAATTTGCAAATTTACCCACTCCCTAAAACGTATTTGTAACCGTAAAATTGATACTTGCAATGCTTTCAGAGTCATTTGTGGACATGTGCAGAACAACAAAAAAATTCAGTTGCCTCACATGTTCCCAGCTGAGGTTGCCTTCTGGTTTTAGCTTTCATACTCTAAAAAATGTCCTTTTCAAGGTCTATATAGGGCCACTTTTGCATTTTTGTTTTTTCATTCTTTAAAATGGTCCCAAGCACTGTACTGAAGTGCTATCTAGGTTCCTAAGCACAAGAAGGTGGGGATGTGCCTTAGGAAAAAATACATGTTAGGTAAGCTTTGTTGAGGCATGAGCTGTGGAGCTGTTGGCCATGAGTTTAACGTCAATGAATCAACAATATATATTAAATGTAGTGTCTTCAAACAGAAATACACATAAACGAGGTCATGTATTGATCCATTGACAAAAATGTTGTGACAAGAGACTCACAGGAATTGCCCCGAATTTTTCCAAGTAGCAAGGGTTCAGCGTTCACTAAATCAGCATTTCAGATACATCAGAGAACACAACTACTGCAAATAATGAGACTAGACTATTTCCCTACATGAAGCTAATATTGAACATATAAATCTCTCCAAAGGTGTTTTCAGTTAGGAAGTAGAAATCATCTAGGTTAAAATTAGCTTCATAAATGAATACCTTATGGATCAGTATTCCTAGTGCATACTTTGTGAACCAGTGATAAATGTAATCACGTTTAGGGAAAGTTTGCTAGCTCTGTGATGTAAAATCTTGCCATACTCCAGGTATACATGTAACTTTCTATGTCTCGTCCTTACTCTCACAGTATGAGATCAAATATCTGGGGAACTAGAGACATTGCTGTAACATGTATTTTCTTTTAGCATTTACATCTTTATAGTGAAAGCTATAACCATCAGTCAACCAGGTGGCTATTTATCAGTGCCAAATTGAGATCAGTAAATCTGAGCCTCTGGCTGCCTGCCCCTGATCACGGAGGAAAACATGCACTGCTCTGTTCTGTTCCTGGAAACCTCCAAGCCAAACTTTTTACATGGCTGTTATGAAGGCTGAGAAATCCAAAGAGTTGCTAAACAACTCTTAGAGTTATTAAGTTGCTCAAAACTTACTGTAAATACTTACAGAGCTGCTAGTCCAATCCACACTCTTGCTCAATTATAAACAACATTAAAAAATAAAATTTCACAGTTTGCAATTAGATCGATAGTTGTATAACTTCTGAGATTTGTTCCTCAGTATCTGTCCCTGTTGTTAAACATTTTCCTTCAGTCCTGTACTTCAAGTATTAAAAAGGGGACATTATGATCTTAAGATTCTGGTTCCAGAAAACATATTTGCTATAGTAAAACTGGAAGCAAAATCTTTTATTAATTTAAACTAGGGGTTGAAAATATGAACACAAGATTATCTTTTAGTTTATAAAGATATTCTAATAGAAAGATAACTTTTGGAAGATCATGCTATGTGACCAGGTTTCACAAAATAATTTCCTTCATTTGATTATCTGAGCCTCATAAAAAATATCTTACTGTACCTGAAGTAGATTGAAAATAAACTTTTATGAAAAACAACAGATAAGGAAGGCTTAGTTAGATCCGGTTTTTATTGTGAAATCTACATATTGCCTTTTCCTATCAAGCACAAATTAAGAAGATACAGCCCACTTGCAAAGACACAGAGCCCCCAAAAAATCAAGTGAAAGGACCCCTTGCAATTTTACATGAGGAAAAATTAACTTCACAGTCAAATAACATGAGGTTCATCAGGATGACAAGCAAGAAAATGAGTTTCAGAATATTCTTTCCTCAATAATCAGCAACAGCTTTCTCATATTGAGAGTGCCACTAACTTTAAACTTTTCTTGGATTATCAAATGAAAACGAACCCAGTATCACCCATTTCATTATAATCTAAGAGAACCATGTTGTTGGTTTGGGTTTTTTTTTTAAATTTTCATTTCAATGTATTAACCTGGAGTTTTATATACATGTATGTGTATATATATATATATAATATATATATACACATGTGTGTATATATATATGTATATACATGTGTATATATATATATACATGTGTATATATATATATATACACACAACTTACAGTAAGTTTTGAGTATTGCAACTATATATATATACCAAGTCCATGTTGATACGCTGAAATGAAATATATATATATAAGTTTGATAGCATTTAAAACCATAAAAGGAAATAAATACAAGAATAAATGTCATTAACCTCCAGATATTACCAAACAAATGATATATAAAATAAGTATAAAATCAAAACAACATATGGAAGAGAAAAACACTTATTTAAAATCATTTTTACTTTATCTTCCCTTTTCTTAAGAAATAGCCAATATTTTTCTCTAAATTCACAAGCAATGAGAAAAATAAGTTTATGTTTTTTACGTTGTAAAATTCTCTCTCAGGCTTTTAAATAAATTCTGAAATGAAACAGACAATTCTTTGTATTTCAGATACTATAGAAACTAATGGGAAAATCAGTCCAAAATTTAAGATATTTATTAATTCAGCAAGATTTAGAGTCACACTCATCCAAAAATGCATCACATGAATCTTGGGATGACAATGAGTGTGACATTGTTTAACACAGAAAATGATTCCAAACATGAGCACATACGTTTCAACTCAATACAAGATGCGGAAACCCTTTCCAGGAGGCAGTAAAATAATTTCAAGTTTTCTTGAACAAGAGAAGATAACCGACATAAAGTATCTTTTAAATAATGTTGAGATAAAGAGAATTTTTAAATGCTATTTTTAAAATCCGATTCTGGGGCAGAGTTCTGCTACATAGTTATGAAACAGAATCAGGCTGTGATCCAAATGATGCTTATGACAACCACTCACTGTCTGTAGGAGATGTAGAGGTTGAAAAACAGTTAATAATACTTTTTTCAATGTCTTTCAATAAGAGTATCATGTAAACATTTTCTTGAAGTTAATTGTTCCCCTCTATTTTCTTTCCATCTCAGTTCAATATATTTGTAAGAAATCCTTGAGCACCATAGGTTTATTCAAACTTTGGAGTGAAACTGATCCAAAGGACATCACTAGAGTACTTTCAATGATGCTGACTTTGTAAATTATGTTGTTAATTTAAAAGAGTGATTAAAGAGTGATAATAGACAAGTAGGTTATACTGTAAAATTCCTGGACAAAGGAAAAGAAAGCTATACAAAATGCAAAGTATACAGGACATGGATAAAATACACAAAGCATGGTTTTAATTAATAAGGGAAAATGCATAATATTTTTTACCATTAAAGCAATTGAATGGGCGATCTAGCTTTTTTAAAAATACAAAAAAGTAAAGCAATGTAAATAAATAAAGCTGTCAAAAATACTGTTTTTTTCATAGTCAGTCTAATTAAGACCAGTCCAGGATAGTTGAAAAGACAGTATGTATGTACTATAATAAAGTCCTTTTTATACAGGTAAATTAACTGTAAGGTGAAGCACGGATTATGGGAATTAAGCACAGTAATATTTGTGAGTTGCATCATTATTTCCTCATAACCATACTTTAAACATTAATGAGGTAATTTAACTTAATTTTAAAAACTTGTCATTTACTACTACTCTAATGAAAACAAGTTTGTACCCAATTTATATTTTGAGTACAAAGATGCTTCACTTTTTTTTCAAACCTGTATTATTTTTTTAATTTAAATAAATTTTGTGTTATCCACAATTCCTCTGAAACCTTGGACACATAAAGTGAAAATTATCACCAGGGAGCAGGTCTGGGAAGGTAGACACATCAGATTTTGCTTGAGCTGAAAGATCCTGTACATGTATCTGCTCACATCTCTAATAATTAACTGAGACAATAGGTTACAGACTCTTATGTCACTGGGGCTTTTATCAGTTTTCTCAATTTCCTTCAAGTGACGAAAAACCCATCACCTGATCAGTCCAAGGACAAATACCAAAAATCAGAACTCTCATCATAGAATAAACCAGGATTATTAATTAGGCATTTGTTCTCCACACCTCTGAACTTTCAGCAATCTTTGACCAACTTTAAATAATCTAGGTTCTTCTATGGAGAAATGAATTCCAACATGTGCTTAAAAGTCAGTTGTGGAAACAAGAAGCCAGAGGAATGGTCAAAATTCTCAATCACGGAAGGAAATAGTATATTAATCTCTTTTATGGACCAAGTATGTAGACAAGTGTTAGGTATAATCCCCAACAATTGCTTGCAGCATGTATTATTATCCCCTTTTATAGATGAAGAAACTGAGGTTTGGAAAGATTAAGCAACTTCCCTAAATTTACCCATAGGTAGAATTCAAACTCAGGTGTCCTCTAAACCAAACTTAAGTTTCTTTCTACTACAGTGCAGTCACATGTGAATAAAGTAAATCTCAACGATTGCAAATTCTCTTAATTCATATATTTTGAAATTATATTAATTCCAGAAATTATAAAACTTGCTAAGAATCACATAATCTCAAAGTTGGTAGACTAAGTCAATTAATCATCAACTGTGATTGCTATTTCCACGTTAGCTGGTTAACAAATGTATTTGCTATCCTCCAAAGGGATCAGTTTTAAATTATATTAGTTTGAAATTATAGCAGGTCTTCAGCAACAAAGCACTCCTATAGAATGTCACCAACCCACATATCATGCTGCCTCAACTATTTTAGATAAAATTAGCTTCTGATAGTTGTTTGCTCTCCTTACATAGAAAGATTCTTTTAAATGTCTCAAGGGAATGAATGTTTGGGGATGGACTAATCCTTATATATTCGAAATTAGTTAAAACTAGTTTTTGATATATCCAGCAATAATAAAATTTATTTTAAAATAGTTTATTAAATCATTCTCTACACATTTTGATGTTACGCTAATGTTAAGGGAAGAAAACAGGACATAATATTGTATGTAATATATGATCTCAACAAGACCAAAAAGCAGTTAAAAAAAGACTGAAAGGAAATGCTCTAAATTTTCTGTCTAAGTTATAGGGTTTAGGGGAATTTTAACTACCTTCCTACTTACCTAAAGACAGAAATATTAACTGAAATCAAGCTTTTAAATGTGGATCTTAATGAATGATCACATATGAATCAATGCTGTCTTTATCATTTGCAAATGTTGAGGTTTGTGTAAATACAGTCTAAATGTATTTATTCAAAATATCAGTAAAAACCATAACTAATTAAACTACTCTTGTCATAACATGTACAATATTGACAGTTGAAATAAGGGAACTTTGAAAATTGGTGAAAATATATTTATTACAATGTATTTATACTGATCTTGGCAGGCATTCTTCAAACTTAGAGAGTTAAAGTGGAAATGTAATGTCTGTACCAAGTTCCTTCAAAAATATTACACACTCTAATACAGTGTGCATGACAAGCCTGAGGTGTTGAAGGGAAGCCATCTGAATTATCTGAGCACAAAAAAAGACAACTGGAAAATTACCTAACAACTGAAACATCCTATTCACATTTTCTGGAATCTCATAATGCTGAAAGGACGTTCAGCAGGTCCCAAGCTTACACTAATTTGCAAGTTTTTGAACAAGTATAACAATTTCAAAGAATAGGTTCTATATGGTGGGAGTATAAATAACGAAATATGATTTTAACAGAAGAAAAAGAACTTTAACCTTAATTTTGTTACTTTTGTGTAATTTCTATTACAACATTAATATTTAGTGTCATATTAAGGTGCATTTAGAGATAATAGCAGGAAACAAGGGTCATAGTTCATTCTTTGTTCTGGTCCCTAAGGCTTCCAAGCATGGAATGAGCAAATAAAACAACCTAACTTCTTTTAGAACATTTCTGAAAGGAAAATGAGAGTTCACATCAGCCAGTGTGCTTATGCTAATGGCTTTCAGATGTTCACTTCAGGAAGTTGGAGTCAAGGTATTTTCTGTGGAAAACCCACACCTTTATGACTTTCTGCTCTTCCTTCCCTAAATGGTGAACTACTGACCATCAGTGTGCAGTTCAAAACCTACCTTTTAAAGCTGACACTGTGACAGTCACAGCTAGGACCTGCAGTAAGTTGATCTTAACTATTACCACCACTTTTTCTCCCACAGTCAGTACTATCTCTTTTCTCCCAGTGTTCCTTTTTCCTTGCCCAGAAAACTACTCCAAATGATTTGGGAGCCAGCAGTGCTTTAATCATTAAGGTGGCTCCTGTTACCTGATCATACCAGTGGGTGTCAAAATATTAGTTAATACTTGAGATCCTGAAGAATACTGTAGTGGACTATGGTAGACAGGCACATTCCTATCTCTCTTTCGGTAACAACTGTCCTTCTTTTTGGGAATATCTTCTTTTGGGAATATCTTCTCCAACTCTGCATTCCTGCTAGGGCTAGAAGTAGTGGTAGAATATTGAACCAGCCTGGGCTAATGATAAGACTCCCTAGATTTATGTGCCAGTTCCTGTCTTCTCTCTGAAGCTGGTTTGTTTTCGGTTTTGTAAGAGCTGAAATTACTAGAGTTACTTAGATTACTAAACCATACATCAAGGGTTACAACATTCAACATCTAATCTAAATATGGGAATCAACCTTAATGTTGGGGCATGACATTCACTACCTGAAAAGGTTGCTTCTCTCTACCTCCACCTCTTACACAAATTCTCATATTCACTAAACCTGTGAGTGTAGGTTTTTAGTTTTTGTTTTTATTTTGTTTTGCCACTTTTGAAATATTAGTGACCACTGTATTGGAACTGTGGGTCTCTGACAGCAGAGTTAGTCTTACCGATTCGCAGCTGCCTTTATAATATGATCTGAAGTACAAAAAGTCCCTAATTATGTGGCTCAATCCAGAAACCAAAGAGACTAATAATTTTACTAAAGATCCATTTCTGTATGTTAAGCAGCATTTTCTAAAGACTTCATTTTTAATGTAAATTCTATAAATGAATCTAAAACATTAAGACTTATTTTTTCCTACTATTTGTGATTGATATTTTTTAATAAATTGCTTTGTATATTAAGAGAGATCATGAAAACTTTGAAGAGACAAAGAGCCATCCAGAAAGTTAAAAAATACCAGAAATACACTCTGCCATTTCACAATTTTGCCTCCAGCTCATTTGCAGGATAAACCTAATGTGTAGGTTGCAACATAGGAAGTATTGGATCTAGAATATGGGTCAAGTTCCAGAATAGCCCTGTGATCCAGTGAATATTTCACTACAATTCACAGCCCCACATAGAGTTATAACTTCTTAAGTAAAAAACAGACCCTGAAAGATCTCTGTAGAGATCTGAAATACTGGAGAGTATAGGCCATGAGGCTAACGTAGATGCAAAACCACAAAACAGTTTAGAAATAAAATGAACAAACCTGGTGGGCCAGGGATTATCTTGGAATAATTCATTTTGGCTCATCCAACAGGGTGAAAGTCAGTAAAAAATAGGTCTAATGTGTTCCTTTTGGCATTTACCAAAATGGGAAGTTAAAGAGTTGTAACCCATTACACATGTCTATATATTATTTTACCTTATTTCTCAAATAAAACAATAAAAAGAAATCAAACAGCATTTATAAAATACCTAATCAGGGAATTCTTTGGTGGTCCTGTAGTTAGGACTCACTGGTTTCACTGCCATGGGCCAAGGTTCGATCCCTGGTCAGGGAACTAAGATCCCACAAGCCGCACAGCCAAAAATAAATAAATAAAATAAAATAAAATATCTAATCAGTACAGTGTCAGCTGCTTTTCATCTTTGTGATTAGTTATCTAATAAGACAGAGCTGAGAATCTGTAAGCTTATATAAGTTAATGAATGATTTTTTTCGGCATTTGATTTTTCTCTTCGAACAGAGAATCACGTTGGAAAAGTAACTGTATAAGGAATGTTAGACTAAGAGTAAATTACAAACCACTTTGATACCTATGAAGAGATACCTCCGAAGAGATACCTCCTCCAAGTCATTTTCGTTAAACATATAATCAAAAATTATAAAATTTATCTTTAGTTTAGTATTGTAAAAATAATTTTAATAAATGAACCAAGCATGTAGCTTCTTTGTCATTCAAGGGCAAAATGAAGGCACTTTTTTTTTAATACTACTACAGGAATAAGCCAATTAAAATCATAAATTGATTTTTTTAATGCAGGAAAGAAATAAATTTTTTAATTATTTTAAAATCAATGTTTTATACTTTAATATTGAAATATTATAAATTTTGTTATATTCCAGTATTGTAGCTACTTTAGAATTAATCAAAACAGCACTTCCAAAGCAAAAAAAATAATAATAATTCTATAAAACTGTATTGAAGTGCTCAAATAAAAATAATATATAAATCATTTCAGTAAAATGTTTTATTTAATTACCTAAAATATCAAGAAAGTCAGACAAGACTTTTAGAGGTCATTTTAATATATTATAAATGTGCTTAGTCTTTAGGGACAATTATACAGATACTCATTTACATGAAACCTTCCTGTTAATGGATAGAACTATATTCTTGAAATCCATACCCTCTCATGTTTTATTAAATATAATGAGATTATTAAATATTGAATACTTCCTCCAATAGAATATTGTAAGAATATATAATAGTCAATGAATTAAGTATTGCACTTAAATACTCATCAATTGTCTTTATAAGAATCTGTAAACCTATTAAATTTTGTTCTTAATTTATTTCTTCTATTTTTAAATAACTAAGCTTTCTTCTTTCTTTTATTGCCCTTTTACAGTGTTTCTTTAAAAACAGGTAGGTGTAGAAATGATGAATGGCTTAGGGAAGAAAATAATCATAATACTTAAAATTTATAGAAATCTTACCATGCGACAGGCATGGTGCTGAGTTAAAAAAATTTATTTCAGTTCTCATGTTAATGCTATGAGGTAGAGAGTCCTATTAAACCCAACCTCACAACATTAAAGATGAAGAAACTAAGATATATACACAAAATCTCATGCAATTTAGTGGGAAGCAGCTAAGCTATTAGGAGATTTAATTTTGACTAAAATTTGGAAATTGACAATTAAGAAGATATTAGTTTTTATAATACACATTAGCTAAACAAGTATTTGTTTGTAAATATATGAAAATAAACACTACAGAAAAGCATAAAAAGAAAACACATTTTCCTAGAACACAAGATGAAACATTAAGTCATCTATCCATTACCAACAACAGAGATAGTTTGCCCATTACAAATGCATCAAACAGCTACCAATTGTTTGCAAACTATATTAATTTTAATTGTTATTAATTGTTTAATTGTTAGTGACTTATCTATTTAAACAACTACATATTTTAAAATGTGAACCTGCATTATAAAACTAATGCAGGCTTAAAGTCAACTACAGTGAAGCCTGTCCCAAAAGGCAAACCAACTGAAGGGATTTAAATTCTAGGTGAAAATTCTATGGAATATTTTGACCAATTTTGTTTCAAATTATTAAGAATAAATTATTTAAAAAATCTACACAGAGATAACTATATTTAAAATTTTAACAGAGATAACTAAATTTGAAAGCCACAAGAGACTTCAGATATGGTACAATAGATCTACTTCTTCTTCACATGAAGAAACTACATTTGGCCTCCAAGCTTGTGTAAATAGGAATTCTACATTAGCCAGGAATGGCACCTTAACCAAGACACTGTACTGCCTCTACTTTGTCTTTTGTTCCTGTCTGTATCCCCAAACCTAGAACTATATCTATAACCTAGCAGGTGTTCAATACATACTTTCTAAATTAATTATTTTTTTAAAATCACAAATATTTGAGGTACAACAGTTTAAGCAAAGTACAGCTCAGTGCAGTAGATGGAGAGATAAACTAACTGCATCCTTTATTTAAGTAAGGGAACAATTTATAGATAATATAGGATTTCAAGATTGAATTTAAAGATGGACAAAAGGGTTACTGAGTTAAAAATAGCATAACCAACATGTTCAAAGCTTACTAAAATGTTGAATCAAAGGAGTTATGTGTTCAAATTAATTCAGTTGAACGTAAGTTTGATTGAGAGTAATAGAGAGATAAATAAGACAAAAGCTAAAGAAAAGTAGGTGTTCAAAGATGGCAAATGAGGATTTTAAAGCAAAAGAACCTAAGACAAACTGTAAAATAATATTGTGTGACCCTAAGAATGTAATCAAAGGGAAAAGAGTTAAATTTATATGACGGAAACAAAATTTTACTGAAAATGTACTAAATGTTGGGACTGTGCAAGGTGTTAAGGATGGAGCAATGAACAAAACAGCTAAAAACCCTGGTCCTTAATGAGATTATAAAAAGACAAGTGTTCTGTAACTAAGAATTTGCAAAAATAACACAGGTGAGCACTGGCTAGAATTGGCATCCTTGGTATACCAAGGATGCTATAAAGGAAAAAGAAATAGAGGTAGTTGATAAAATATACCACGGATGCTGGTACCAAATCAAAGGACTGAGATCGGGCATCTAACTAAAATGTCCTCTATGAGAAGGAAATGCTTCTCTCTCTGTATTTCTCAGAAACTGAAACAGGCAGGCAGAAGATCCAAAAGCAGCATCCATCCCAGCTCTAGCTGTGTGGTTGTCAGTAAGTGGGTGGGGAGCAGGGGAGAATCACTAAAGCAACTCACGTGTTCTCTTCTTCTGTGGTCACAGCTCCAAATCAGGACCCTCCCTAGAGATAATTCTTATGCTTTTACCCCCAGATAAGGGCTATGTTCAGTGAGTTTATGGCAGCACACACACCCCCATGGGGGTGGGGGAACTGGGCTCATTTATCCTTATCAGTTCCAGCAATTAGGAAAACAGATGCATCACAGAACAGTTGTGGTACATTAGTAGATGGCAAGGCACTGCGTGGTCTAGGGAGTCAGGGAGACAGCTGGGCTAGGCATAAACAAATATGAGTTGCTGACTGCTTGGAAAGTTCTATAGACTCCATGACTTTTAATAAACACACATTAATAATCACAGTTAATACTATTGTGGTTACATAATCAACACAGTCAGGCCAGATTAGCCAATTTTAATTCAAGTCACACCACTTACAGAAGGCCGACCAAGTTCAAGTAGATTATGTAATAGAAGAGGAGTAAAACTGGCAAGCTAGCCTTTAGAAGGTCTGTCAGCTGGTGGGCAAGACATTCACTTGATAATACGAAGAAGACTATGGTTAAGTCTACTCAGAGTCCTCTAGGAGAGAATTCAGGGTGTCTGAGAAAACTTCTTGAAAGAGAATTCAAGCTGAACTTTAGTTCTCCTTCACAGCTAGTAGAGAAAATCCTTTATACTCAGCAAATTACCTTGCATTGCACAAAAAAGCAGAGACTAGCAGTTTAAAATGGCATCTGGCTGGCAGAGTTCCTCGTTCAGTTTCCCAGCTTCCCAGTATAAACATCAAGAGAAGACAACCTCAGTGAGGGCATCTGGTGAGTGAGCCAAGCTATGATACACATACCCATTGCTAAAATCAAGGAATATTGTTCTACTGGAATCCAAATGCACTTAGTGACCCAACCACACCCTTCTTAAGGTGAGTAGGAAGTCCATCATCCTTCTTCAAATATCTGCTCTCTGATTTAGAAATGCAAGGTCGATTCCAAACTGAAGATCAGAAGCACCTTTCTAACCCATAGGTGTACTTATTTGGCACACTATTAATACTTTCCTTTCTACATTCATTTGAGAATTGCACTCTAATACTAGTAATAGTAGTGGGAGATGGAGTGGGACCACTGCCTTGCCCTACAAATTACATACACAAAAGTACCAATCACTAAAATAATTACAAGAGGGAAACTAAAACCTTTGGATCACTCTGCAAGTCACATCACTAATGTCTGATAAAATCTGAATAAATACCTTGCAGAAAAATGTTAATATCAAATAAAAAGGTTGAGATCAAGTTTATTTCAAAAGGAATAACTATTGTTACTTGATAAATTATTATCCCTCACTTCAATCTAGTGTTTCCTCAGTCTCCATGTTAAATATCTTGATTGTTTTTTATTCAGTGTTCCCTTCTCTGAGGTTAAGCAATGGTAGCTGTCTGATGAAGTTCACTCAAAGGCTTTCAGAAGTGCTTACTCAGCAGCAATTGTCTGTGCCATAGGAAAGTTGTATCTCACTAATGGGGTCAGCAAAGCCATGGACAACTTTAAAAATATGAAATCATACTCTGAATTTAAAGCGGTCAATATGAAAAAGATCTTTCCTTAGGTTAGATTAGAGTCTTTTAATTGCATTGAAGGTACATCACTTACTGATGCATTAACTGAAGTACATCCAATTTAGACCACTAGCAATTATCAGGTCAGCACTGCTGCTAAAATAGCTGCTTTTATTAAAGAGCAAAAAAATGTTAAAGAATAGTTTGCATTTAGTGACATTATGGCTTACTTCCTATACATCTGGAAGAGTAAAAAATATATCAAAATATCTTAAATGAAATGTGTATAATCATTTTATATCACAGAAGCAAACATCAGTGAACATGTATTTTTCTTCTCCACTCATCATAATTATTATTAATGAGCCATGATTAAAAATTAATTTCTAGAGTTATTCAAAACTCTATGACAAAGTACAAACTAAAACTCTTAGTATTCTATTAGCTTAATAAAAATTATATTTTTAAAACCTTGTGTTATTCCTAAATAGTTTTAATCAACCTTATTTTGACTCATACTTTGTAAGTCTAAGTAAGAATTAAAATATCTGCTGACCAGAAGTGCCTTGCCTTTTAAAATATGTTTACTTCAAACACTGAATTATAATTATGATATATTTCATAAGGTTATAAAAGAATACTACCAGCTAAATATTAGAATATTAAAACTAAATGACTATACACAGACCTATAAAAATTCACAACTTTGGCTTTAAGTACTGGAATTAGATAATTAAATTAAAAAATGATCACACTTAGAACAATAATTCCTGAAACTAAAGCATGAACCCACAAGGACAAAAACCCCCCAAATCTGTTTCCTTTTCTTTTATTTATTTATTTATTTATTTATTTATTTATTCCTTTTATTTTATTTTGTTTCCTTCTTTTGATAGCTATAGAGAACTGGATTCACAAATTTATTACCTACTAAATTTTACTATTAGAAATACTTTCTCATAAAGCTCTGGACATTAAATACGGCTTATTTTCAAGATCCCTTCAAGTTCCACATGAATTGATTAGTACATTCTCTTACCTGTTAATGTTTGGCATGCGAAAGGCATAAAGTCATGTTAACATGTGTGTGCTTTGGGAAATGCTGCAAGTTCAATGGGAATAGGACTCAGAGAGTGAGTGGGGTGGTTACCAGTAAGTGGCATTTGGGGGTAGAATGAGAATGCCTTTTCTGTCATGCTTAACAGTCTGTACTTAGTGTTGTAATTAGTGCTGAGAAAAGAGAGCCTATAGTGAGATTTACATAGAAGAGAAAAAGCAACCAGACCTTTTTTTCCCCAGGAATATAACCCTGGAGACAGTGCACAGGGTGGGAGGGTGTGAGGACAGATTGATGAGAGAATGCAGCAATAGTACAGATGAAAGATGGTAAGAATTCAAACAAGGTCAGGACAATGCAGGTGAAAAGGAGAGGCCACATGTTAGGGATTGTGGACTAAGTTAGTGGAAAGTCAGGGAGATGGAGAAGATAAGGACAACATCAAGTGGTTTTGTTTTAGCATAGCTGTTAGGGCAGCTATGATGGCATTAACTGAGATAGGGCATTCCAGAGATGCAGAGGGCTGAGATGGGGAAGCTGAATGGAAAAGATAATGAGTTCAGTCTTTGGACCTGTTATGTTTTTATGTGCCTACACATATTTTGGTAAAGATATCCAGGAGGCAGTTAAAAATAAGTGGTTGTTACATGGGGAACAGTTCAGACCTGGATAGCTAGATTTGTTGGATTAGTCAGCACTAGGCCTCAGGCACTTATTTGTGTCTTGTTAAATCAGTCAATCAGCATATTATTTAAGTGGATTTTAACACTTTTTCTTTCTTTTTGATCTGCATTCTTAACATCAAGTTGTGAAGAGAAGTCAAGGACATGACTGTAAAAGGTAAGCATAATGCATGATTAGCAGAGAGGCATGAGAAGCTCAAAAACATTTGTAGAACTCTGTTGTATAGTATAGCAGAGTACTAGATGATAAGTCACTGAGACATTGAGAAAAGGTTAAATTATTTTTCACATTTTCCACAAAAGAAGAAATAGTATAGCAGAGAAAGGTTTCCATCAAACTTGGTAAAAAGAATTTTCCAGGTGCCTATAAAGCTTTTATGTGTCATAAAACATTCTCCCAAGATGCTGGTTACATTATGGTACTCTAAGGTCAAAAGTCGAAATATGGTGTTTATATTCCTCAGTAGAAAAATTAGATGAAAACTGAAACATATCTGAGCGAACTGATTTCTCAGGTTGTACAGTTGGGAGCTCCCTATATGTTAGAACACTGACCTAGGCACAGGACACACAAAGATTCCCACATTGCAGGAACCCACTGTCTCCATCTCCTGGAATTCTTCATTCAGTCTAATTGATGGAAAAAATATTGCATTTCCTCCCTTTTAAAATATCCTTCCAAATAAATTGATAAACAAAATAAACTCTTAGTGTTGCATTAATAGCATGTAATGATTAACCACAATGAAGAAAGCATCTGTAAAGATAGAAAATACAAAGGTGATTTAAAATCTTGGGCAATTTTTCTAAAAAAAAATAATTTTTAGAGGTTGATAATTGCACCTATGCATATCATACTCTCTGGATGTTTTGATATTCAGAGAACACATTTTTTCCAGTTTGCATTCATACAGCTAAAATATTTATATTATTTAAAGATCTAATTGCGTTTTATATTGAAATTGCAAGAATGAAAAATAAAAATCATAATGCAATGCAAAGGCTAATGTTTGACAGAAAACACCTCTGGCTGCCATGTCTGAGTTGACAAGTTAAAAGGCAAAATAATATGGATTAAATGCCTTTACATCCTAGCAGGTGTCCAGACATCAATAATATTCACTGAAGGCCATTGTGTGCAGAGCACTTCTCTTCATTTCCTAATTCCCTGCTTGGCTTTCCGTAGAAAGAAAGGGAGGTAGACAGTGATTTCTGAGACCTCTAAAAAAGTTTGCACAGAAAAAAGCTTTCTTTGCAATGCACAAGTATCATTTCATCAACATTCTCTTAAAAATTATTTCTTGTAAAATTTTTGTTTTATTAGAAATTGTCATCTGTGGAATTCCAGACATAGAGTAAAATTCCAAACGACTACACAGGAATAAGAAAATCTGTCTGTTCAATGAACAAAAAATAGATGTAGTCAGGAACTGTCCAAGAGAAGAAACAAACAGATTTTATAAGGATTTGTTTTTAGCATCACACAGAGAAGATATGATCTCCAAAGTATTTGTACAAAATAAGAAACTGATGAAAGACATCTTAATATCCATTTTAGTGGTCTCATAGTTATAGAACAAAAATAATACATCAAAAATAAAATATAAAGACTTTAATATTCAAATAGAATGTATGGAAGTGTAACTATTCCATTTCAAAAGGGGTACCATAAGGAGCCACCTCAACTGAAAGAACATTTTTTTTTTTTTTTTTTTTTTTTGCGGTACGCGGGCCCTCACTGTTGTGACCTCTCCCGCTGCGGAGCACAGGCTCCGGACGCACAGGCTCAGCGGCCATGGCTCAGGGGCCCAGCCGCTACGCGCGGCATGTTGGATCTTCCCGGACCGGGGCACGAACCCGTGTCCCCTGCATCGGCAGGCAGTCGCTCAGCCACTGCACCACCAGGGAAGCCCTGAAGTAACATTTTTAAAAATTGTATGCTCGTAGTTTTTATCTATATTTCAGGACAATATTAACATTTCATATTTTACTGTTTGATACACTTTTTGTGCTGAATTATTATTTTATTAGAGAAAAGTAATTTTGTATTGTCTAGTAATTAGTCTCATAGCTTCACACTACTATTATTTTTTAAAATCCCAGTTCAAGTTCTAAAGAATTCTTTGAAAGAACAAAGATGATATTCTTATTATATGTATAGTACTCACATATAACCAGAGAAACTCCAATCCTAATCTTTTCCTCAGTATAAACCCATACCTCTTTGTCTTTTCCGTGACATTCACTCAATTAAAAATGATGTGTGGGTTTGTATCACAATAAAAATGTTTGTACGCTTGGTAAAAATACCAGTCCTGGATTTTAGCATTATATCCAGATATTTAGTTCATGGTAATACAGACTATCTACATAAATCACCATAAAAAATAGTTATATGTATTTAAACACTATTTTAAAATTTATGTTCTATATTAATTTTGAAATTTTAAAAATGGATTCCATTTTACAGCTACATCTACATCTAGAAACACAAATGAATATTTATTTCATTTAGTAAAAAAAGACTGGCCAATGTGCATATTATATGACCTTAAAAATGATGAATCCTTAAAAAGGTATTTTCTCACTGAGAATGTGTCCCTTTAGCACAACATCAGAAGGACAAACAAATCCACACTAGTCTTAATTCAACTAAAGTCAGCGAGTGAGGGGAGATATCAAATTTTGGTATCCCAAACGTGTGCACAGCAGGTCAACTACAAAGTTCCAGGATGGCTATTTAAAACTTGATTAGATTATTTAAATGAAGCCATTTAAAAGTTGTGAATTTTCTATAAATCTTACTTAAAAGAGAAGTTCAAAGACAATGTGAGCAGTAATTCTCATGTGGTTTAAAATAATGCCTTCTACTGAAATATAATTGTACTTGAACTCAGAAAAGCAAGAGAATGTAATCACCCCATAGAACTTGGCAACAGCTCCCACTTGGGTAGTACACTTTTTGCCTATGTTGTTGATATTTGATTTCATTTAGGTTTGGAAATCCATCCATACAAAAGTAAGATGACTCTTTCCAGGAATGCATTTAATACTTTCAACAAAGAAAAGGACTCTCTCCAATACATTCTGATTTGCCAGAAGGAAGGAAGGAAGAAAGGGAGGAAGGGAGGAAGAGAGGGAGAAAGGGGAAAAAGTCAAGTAGAAGCTATCTACAACTCAGATACAGAAGTGATCTTCAAGCTTTTTCTATAGCTGTAGAATATCTAAAATGTAAGTTACTTAGCTTTAAAGTATACTCCTTTTAAAACATTTTATGGCCACTTTTCTCCCAATACTTATATATAGATTTTTTTTTTTTTTTTTTTTTTTGGTACGCGGGCCTCCCACCGTCGCGGTCTCTCCCGTTGTGGAGCAAGGGCTCCAGACGCGCAGGCTCAGCGGCCTTGGCTCACGGGCCCAGCCGCTCGGCGGCATAGAGGGATCCTCCTGGACCGGGCCACGAACCCGCGTCTCCTGCATCGGCAGGCGGACTCTCAACCACTGCGCCACCAGGGAAGCCCTATATATATATTTATAAACAGCAATATACTGCATTGCATCCTCCCTTTTCCTTCCTTCTATATTCCTCCTTTCTCTAGTGCTCCTGTCCAAACAACTTTACACTATGAAATGAAAGAATATAATGTTATATCCTTTTAAATTTTTCTGTGATTATTTTCAGGGTTCTCCAATCTTTCTCATTCGATTACCTTTTAATTCCTATAATATTCTCTTTAAAATATTTTATGAAATGCCATCAAACAATGTGCATTCAATATTCTGAGGACCTAATGCAAACTTCTGATTTAACAATTTTAAAAATCTGCTCTCACAATTTATTGCTCTCACAATCAGGCATTTTACTATGTTAATGAAATAACCCTCACAATTACCTGTGAGATGGTTATCACAGTGCTTATTTTTCAGGTGAAATACCTTAGGCTCAGAGAGGTAGAATCACTTGCTCAAAGTCACACAGCAAAGAAAGATCAGAGGTCAGTCTGGCGTAATTTCAAAAGCACAACATACTACCACCCTCTGCACCTGTGGTTATGTTTCTCTAACTACAGATAACAGTACAACATAAAATGGTTACTGTTTATTATTATTATTATTACTAGGAATACCAAAAATGAATAAAGAGGGGCTGAGCCTGGAAGATACTCTCACCAGGTTACTCTCCAAAATGTGACTAAATGTGTTATTAGAGAACATGCACATGTGCATAAACTCTTCTTATCTGTTTATATTTTGCTGTTCGTAATAAATTACTTTGAAACCCATTAATAGGGTAAGTGAGGTGATCATCACCCTGAATTACATTTCCTAATTCTGTTCTTTCCGTGACAATTGTAAAATTCACAGGCTTAGCAATGGGTGGGAAAAAAAGAATGTTCCCTGCAGCTGCAGCTGACTTTCTGGCAGACTCGGAAAGCAACTGTGTTGGCAGCTTAACCGGGCATCTGGGGCTGTCGGTGAATTAGTCTGAGTACTGACCTTCTAGATGGCCTATAAACACTCTGCGTTTGCCTTGCTCCATAATGAAGGGAATTTAACTCTTTGTACGATTATGATTAGAGGTTATTATGAAATCCTCTCTAAATTAGTCAATGTAACCTTTAATGACATACTTACAAAGGAAATAAGCATTTGGCTTTCTAAAGAACAAATTCTGTTTGATAAGAGTGAAATTTTGGATTTATTAGAACTTGTGCAAACTGGTTTCATGAAGAGCTATCTCATGATTTGAGGCCCTTCAGTTCTCTTTATCTCTAAGAGGGCACACTTTTAAATCATTCAATAAATGCAAAAAAAACACATCTATCCTTTCAGACACCAAGAAAGCATTTCACCACTTTCTAGTCTGGAAATTATTTCTTAACTAAAGTCTAAAGTACTCTTGGAGTACTTTAAGAACATTATCTTTATTTTGACCCTTATGAATATAAAAAAACAGTTGTTTATGGCACTTAGTGCAAAATAATCTTCCTTTATTGAAGTCTACTCCTGGAATCACCAAGCTTTTTTATTTTATCTTTTTAGGTTAATAATTTCTAATAGTTTAAGATTTTTCTTGCAAGTGTTTTATGAAATGAATATTTCTTCAATGATCCCTCTTCTAGTTATTCATGCCTCTCTTATCAGAGAATAGGGTGAAAAGTCAGAAATGCAATAAATTATTATGTACACATTAAAACAAATGACATCGTAATAAGGTTATTGGTTTATATACTGATATATCTATAGTATGCCAATATAACAATACATATATGAATATATATACATAATGGACATGCATTTTTAAAGCACATTAATTGTATATCAGTAGAATTTTATAAGCACAGCTAATAATTGATTTTATCATTTTAAAACACTTATCTTTAACTAAAAGTTTTCATTTAATGATGAAGACATAATCATATCCTAACCTTTGCAAACTATACCTATTTATTTTATTTTAATTGTGGACTTCGGGTCAACCTTCAAGTTGAAAGAGAGCTTGGAGATGATCCAAGTCTAATACCCCCGAGTAACTGACCCCTAGAGAGATGAGCTATTTCCCCAGGTGACAGAGCCGATGGCACAGTCATCATCAAAACTTTAATTCTTGATGCCCTATCCCTTGTACTTTCCATTTACACTATGCTGCCTCTGAAATAAGATTTAAATAGGGTTGAAATGAGATCATGTTTAAATCTAAAGTACAGCAGAGCTTATTTTAAACTTTCATCCAATTTTACTATAACATGTTTCTTATGTAGAATTTCCCCATGGCCTATTATGATCTTTGGTTTTATTTTTTTCACATAATGCAGTTATAATTCCATGACTTTAGAAAAATTTCTGATATAAAGAATGCACACACACACACACACACACACACACACACCCTGAACTATATACTAGCAATGATAAAGAGCTAATATGGAGAATATATTAATACTTTGAAAACTGTTCTTATGGCATTTCAACAAGGAAATTCCCCTGCTCTATGTTCATTTATTGTTTTAAACGAGCAACAGCAGCGTTGTGCTTTATTTCAAGTCTATTGCAATAAACACAATTACAAATGTTCTCAAATAAACGATCTATAATCAAACGTGGGACATGATGTGTCTAAAAAAAAGGACTTAAAGAACTTTACTACATAGTAACTAATCTTAAGTAGGTATGTTTTAAATATAAGTGTTAATTTGGTTTCTGTTCACTATAGGAAGTCACTCAAAAAGTAAAGTCTTTTATTTAAAAAAATAAATCAAGAGCATCATATTCATTCATGTTAGAAATTTTACTGAATAGCTGTGTGCCAGATAATATTCCAAAAGTAGAAGATTAAAACAGTAAACAATATCCTTGCACTCACAGAGCTTAGGGTCTACAGAGAAAAGGCAGAAAATATAAACAAGTTAGTAAAACAACAAGATAATTTCTGACAATGATGCTAATGTCTTAGATAATATCAGGGGACTACTTTAGATTACTAGTACATTTAGATTAATTTCCTGATGTTTAGATTAGCCAATATAACTATTTTATTTCTAAATGTCACATTTCTCTAATTTATAATATATTTTTAAGTGAAATGAGAAGACAAACTTTTTGTAATGCCTTAATTCTCTTTTAAAAGTTTTTATTTATTTTTAGACTTTTGGAAAAAGAAGATGGCTCCCTAAAATGTCAAGTTCTCAATAATTTTTAAAAATTTAGTTTCAAACGAGCAATGTTCCCTTTGAAGCACCTGCTGATTGACACATTAGGAATTAAATGTAGAGGCTGCCTTTGTACATTTTGTTTTGTTTTATTTTGTTTTGAAGTCACTCTCTCATGAAACAAACCAATGATTAACCCATTGGTCTGTTTTTAGGAGCTGTTCTGCTGTGGTGTTTTTCCCAGTTTTACAACTGAACATATGTAGCCAATAATAGGATGCTGTAAGCAGCTAGGGTAGGGGTTGCCAGAGAAAGAGAACCAGGCATGGCTTTCTGGACATAGGAGAAGCCACTTTTCGCCTAAACCATTTTGTGATCTAAGCCTGGTCACTAATGCTTGTCCTTGAACAGGTCTCAGTAATTAATGATCTTAAGGGTACAAAAGAATGCAGGAACAAACTACTGTTATCAGGAAGAGAAGTAACAACAGCAAAGATAATATATCAGTTGTAAAGACTCACAGTTTTGTTCGGTAAGATTAGCCTGAAGCACTCAACCATCAGATCAACTAGAACCTAAGGGATGATGATGTTGACATTTTCTGACACTCCTGACTTCAGTAAACTAAACTTGGACTCTATAGACCTTTGCTCCAATTCTATGCTGAATTCTCCTCTGCTCAAGCCCCTTCATGAATATGTATATACCCTTAGCCTAAAACTTCCCCAGTTTTGTTGTCGGGGAAACACTGCTCTGGGAAAGATCCCCAGTGTTTACCTTACTGCTGCAAGTAATAAAATCCTTCCTTCTCCTGATCTTTAGCTTGGTTGTGTCTTTTGGCTAAACACCTACCAAGAGGTGAACCCAGTTTTTCGGGTAACAATACTTTTTGAAAAGTTGACAATTTGTAAACTGCAAAGCCATAATATGAAGACCTTCTCCTGAGATTGACCTTCAATATACAAGTACTTCCTAATTATTGTATTCCATCTCTTCCACTCATATTAATGCCAACATAGGAAGACTGGGTTCAAATTTTAAGACAAATTAGATCTTGACACAATCAAAGCCAACTAGGGGAGATATATTTAGAAAGCTCTCAGTTTGTTAAGTTGTATATGAAAGTATATTAAGTTTATGATAAAACATTTTCCCCAAGGGTTATCCATTGTTATTCTTGGTCATATGTGACTAATATTAATTATACTTATCTATAACAGCGTTAAAATTCTTCATTACTTGTGCTGTCTCACTACAATTAGGTTCTAGACATACTGCACCAAAGATCATCCAAAATTCTTATTTAGTTATATGCTAATCTCCTTCACCATGTACAATGTCTCTAGCTATTGGGTCCATCAAAATTTGATTTGTTAACATACACTGTAATTTTATATCAAGACTCATTTAGAGATTCTATTTTCTATCAGCCTAATAAAGAAAAATATACTTAAAGGTACAAAGATTTACATCCATCCTCTCCATGATACTGTTGCTTTTATTCTCTTAATTATCATCAGTTCCTTTACTGACTTTTTCACCTATTCTGCTATCTGACTCTGATTTCAAAAGAAATCCAGAAATCCCTTACTTGTTGTTTTCTTTCTTTAGTCTACTTTTTAAAGTGAAAAACACCTTTAGACCGATGAGATATAAATCTTTCATCATTGATTAAATATGGAAAGATGAAAAGGATCCTCATCAGAAGTTTCCAAAGGAGCATTTGGAAAAATGAAGCTCTTCCGAAAAAATGACATGCCATGTAATCTACTTGCTGCCACTGATTACTAACAGTCAATGGCTTATGCTATATTGCTTGATATTAATCTTCATCAAAAATAATTGTGAAGAAAGCCTCTTTTTATTCTAACACTAGGTCTCTAATAAATAAATAACCAGAATAAATTATGAAAAATTCATGCATTATTTTTGGTGTTAATTCTGGAGCCTGAGTCCAAGAAGAAAGCATATTGCCTGAGATGTGTTTTAGTCTCTTCCCTTCCAATTTACTTCTAAAACAATAAGCAGTTACCCGAGTTACAATATAGGTTTTTGTATTTTTGACATTTAAGAAATGAAATAACCTGTACACTTTCTATATTCTGGGAGGAAAAATAATCTTAAAATATATTCACTTATGGGGGCTTCCCTGGTGGCGCAGTGGTTGAGAGTCCGCCTGCCGATGCAGGGGACGCGGGTTCGTGCCCCGGTCCGGGAAGATCCCATGTGCCGCGGAGCGGCTAGGCCCGTGAGCCAAGGAGCTGAGCCTGCACGTCCGGAGCCTGTGCTCCGCAACGGGAGAGCCCACAACAGTGAGAGGCCCGCGTACCCAAAAAAAAAAAAATATATATATATATATATTCACTTATAATTTAGATGTTTTTTCACCAAATATCATGCTTTATTTAAAGTATGGTGTATTTTAAATATAGGCTATCTATTATATAAAGGATTGGTCCTGATGACAGTGCCATTTAACTTTCCATAATATAAATCTGGCATTTACTATGTTAAAGTTGAGTATTTTTTTATTAGTACTGCTGTCAAAATGTCAACTTTCAAAAAGCGGAAATCATAAACACACTGCATATTTTTGAGCATGTGGTATGGCAAATCTATGAATACCTTTCATAATTTCTTTGTCTAATCCAAGCTTTACTTTCATAATGATAGTATCTAAAAGTTAGAAAGTATTTTTGCAATACAAAAAATGAACACCCAAAACATACTGACTTTTGATCTAATCCCAAAGTGTTTATTATTAGGTTTCTTCACACTTTAAGGTTATGGCAATATAAAATGGGAGTTACCTAATCCTTCTTAGAAAATTTTTCATTTGATAGAAAATGAAGGCATTCTTGTTAATGAATAATCTCAATTCCCTTATGCAGTTTCCCCAATCTGAACTCTTATTTGACAAATGTTTAACCACTGGCATTCATCCTAATACTTGCGACTTCCATTTTATTCGAGACCAGACATGAGCACAGAAGTATAGCAGCACTTTCACTTAGGCTTATTAGCCTAGAAGATGTTCATCTCAGAGATTATCTCTCTGCATTGTAAAATGACATGCCAAGAAACCATCCTGAAATTCCATATTGATTCTGTCTTCTAAAGATAAAAGATTTGGGAGAGAACAGAAAACGCAAAAAGTTTTCTGTATAACATTCACTTTTCTATTAAGGTAAAACTTAAATGTTTTATGATGTAAATAGCTAGGAGGATTTATTCTATCAGAAAAAAAGAAGGATATAGATTATTTTTGTCCCCATTCAAAGTGATAGAACTACAATTCTACAAGAAAACACATGGGTAGAACTCTTGAAGTACTTCATCCTTATTTTATATCCAGATTTACATTAGAGAATAAATTGCATGATATACTCTTCTCCAAAGGTATTGAAAAATCATTAAGAAACAGCTTACAAGATGATTTTTGAAGGAAAAAACTGCAGCCCTTTAAAATATTCTCTTATCTGATTCTCTAAACCTAAAGATATCTGAAAGAAGTCATAATTCTTACCAAGAAAATATACCCCAGAAATACCAGTGTACTAAATATACATGGACAGTGGGGTGACTTTGTTTGTTGTTGTTTACTCTGAAATAGGTTTGTTATTTTATTTCGGACTATCAAGTACCACCAAGATCATTGGAACACACAATTAACGATATCTAGAAAAATGAAAAGATTACTGATGGCCTAATTGAGGTTACTTTTCGTATAAGGAAGTAAATTAAGCAAACAACTCCTTTTCAAGGGAAAGGTTTTCTTTTTTTCTTTGTTGGAAGGTTTAGTTGAAATTTTTTTAGTATTTCAAATAATGTAAATAAGTTTTCCTTGAGCTTATGCATTTTGTGGCATTTTTATATTAAATCAACTCTGTACAAAAATTTTACCGCTTTAAATTTTGATTAAATTAATAGTAAGTGGTTTGGCCAGTAAAAGAGCCAAAGCATTTAAAAACACATAATAGGGGCTTCCCTGGTGGCACAGTGGTTGCGCGTCCGCCTGCCGATGCAGGGGAACCGGGTTCGCGCCCCGGTCTGGGAGGATCCCACATGCCGCGGAGCGGCTGGGCCCGTGAGCCATGGCCGCTGGGCCTGCGCGTCCGGAGCCTGTGCTCCGCAACGGGAGAGGCCACAGCAGAGGGAGGCATGCATACCACAAAAAAAATAAATAAATAAAATAAAAAAATAAAAACACATAATAACATAAATATATGAAGATTTCAGAATTTTATACATTATCTTAAATGGTGAAGAAATGAGACATTGTAAACTGTGACACAGCTTACTGCTTAGGAAGAAAGTTTTTATCTGCTGTATGAAAATACTGCTGAAAACAAAGATGAAAGATCAACATAAATTTAGTTGTTTAATAAAAATAATGCCACTATAAACCAAAACTGTATCTTACCGAATGCACCTATTGTATGAAAGTGTTTTAATGAATTGAGAAAAGAAACAAAGAAGTCACTAAGACACAAAGATGACAGAACAGCACCACCTAGTTCCCTCTAGAAAATTTTCCAATTATGTATGCATCTCTGACTTACTTTGGAAAACTGAATATACTTTCAAAATAAATAATTTAGTATAAAACTACACTCTTGCAAATTATCACCTACAACAGAGCATTTACTGGAATTGCTTTAATTTTAAAGTTTCCTTTAAAATATAAAGAAAGCAAAATTAAAGATTGTGGTTAGGCTGAGGTTTTTCTAGCTGTGCAATGTACTGTTGAGTGAAATCCAGATAAATAAGTCTCTAAATAGAGTAACTATACATGCTAGACGACCACCATTATGATTTCTAGAGGATACATCAATTTTTTTATCTTATCTATTATAAGCTATATATCATCTACTCCAGGGATCACACTGGCCAATGAGGTATACTATTCAAAAATACCATATAATCTCTTAGAAATATGACATCATTTGCATATTGAGGTCATCAAAGTTAAATATTAAAGGAAGTAATATACAGACGTCAAGAATATTTGCAGCCCGTTCGTATGATTTTGTATTTTCTCTCTAACATTTAAAATAATTGTATAAAAAATTCACTTTATTTAAAAAAAAATTAATTGTATCCTCATCCATTTGTCAGTTTTGTTTACCAGGTGATTAATATTTCATATCATATTAATTAATATTTCAATCATATTCAGAGAGATTCAGCAGGAGGAAATATTTCAGGAGCGACATTAATCGGCACTATCAAAAGGCCATATTACAGAAGTACAGGTTTTAATCAGGCACGATGTACTGTAATATAAGCAAGGGACGGCGTTTTAATATATATGACACAGTACAAAGAACACTGTTTCTAGATAGGACACTTTAAAAATGTTTTCCCTGAGGCATCAGCAGCTCTTTAAATGACTGTTGCTGGTAACATCAGAATTGCTCAAGCAGAACTTCAGCTCTAAAAAACTAAATATTGTTGCTTGTTACATAGATCCTTCTCACAGACCTCTTCTCCCCTACATTCCCTCTGCTGACCTGGTCATCTACAGTTCTGGCCCACTGAGCCTTCATGAAATTAAATGAATCATCCTCTTGAACAAATCAGTTAGAACAGAACAGGCTTGAATATTTCTGTTCACTTGTCAGTTTCTTTCAACTTGTATTAATAAAATAAAGAAAGAAATTGGCATCATGCTGAGAATGTTTTCATGATAAACACCTGGAGGAAATGAGAGCTCTTTAGTCCAACCTTAAATAAAAATGTTAAAAGCCCAGTGAGGGAAAAAAAAAAAAAAAAAAGCCCAGTGAGGTTTATAATATTGTTGCTAAATCAGTGATTTCATATCCTCATTGATATATCCACATTTTGTTGCTATGGAAAAGATATTAACATAAAAATAAAATTTTTATTTTTATTTCAGAGAAAAAAGAATTAAGGCATTGTAATATTTTGATTTGTTTATTCTGTATCTCACTACAATGCGAGCTCCATAAGAGCAGAAACTATTTCCATCTTGTCTACTTGTATATCCAACATTTCTAATGCTGCCTTCAAGTACATATTTCTTGAAAAATGAATCAATAAATGAATAGTTATGTTTAAGGAAATCAATGGCTATGAAAAATAAAATGATTGTAGAAATTTTTACATACACACATATTAAATGCATAGAAATACAAAGATGAACTCAAAATTAAAACTTAATTCAATCCACTCCCTAATAAAAATGACTAACAGAGCAACAGTTTACTAATTTTCAAAATTGAACTATGGATGTAATTTCATTAGAAAAAAACTGTATGACCCAAACTCAGGCTGATGGCTACAAAATTAATTTATAAAAGTCATTGACAGAGGGGAAAAAGTTCTGAAATTTATACAGACACATATCAGAATAACAATCTCTTAACATGTGTAAAAATGTTAAATACTGAATAATGCATGAGTGGATATAAAAAATTAAATTTTAGTAAAAGGTATTTAAAGGCACACAGTTAATGTTATAGTGACTGTGTTATAAAAGATTTTTAGGTGGAAAGTGAAAAGAAAAACAGCATTTCTGCAGTTTGCCATCATCCAAAAGATCCTTCTACAACATATTGCCAAAGAATGGATGTGGTTCCAATCTCTCAATTCACAGATGAAAAAACTAAGCTGCAAGAGAAGTTACTCACTCATATCTAAAATAGTGGCATGGCTTTGATGAGAACTTGGGTCCCTTGATTCCTACCATGACATCTTGATGCTGCAGGGCACTTCCAAAACTCAAAGTCTAAATTAGTTCAGTGGTATCTCCTCCCTATATAGAATAGAGAACTCTCACTACAAAATAAAAGACATTCAGCAGGTCAACCTCACTACCACTCCCACACTAACTGTATTTTGACATGGTAGCTCCTTGTATTCCACTCAAGGATCATGGGTATCCATTATTGCCTCTTCCTCTATCACCGAATCACTCCCATTCTCCATCTGTGTACACCAAGATGATGTGAAGATCTCAGGAGGAAATATTTCTAATGCCTGAACATGTTTACTGCTATCTTATAGTAAGACCATTATTAAAAGATAAAAAGATTATCAGTCTTCCCAACCTGTCCATACCCATCTGTCAAACATAGTTGTTGTATTATAAAATGTACTTTTATGCTGTCACATCCTTCAAAGATAATCTGTTATGCTTTGTTGGTAGTCTGTATCTGTACAGTCAATAAAATTGGGTAAAGCAAAACAAAAATTTAAAGTAAATCTGACTTCAATGACCTCTATCAGACCTCTAAAAAACTAAGAACTTATCTCTACCAATATCTTTAACTTAGCTATCCCACAGAAGTGAAAGGATATGGAGAATTGAAGTTCACAACACCATTAGTCTTACCTCACCCACAGCATTTCTATGTTTTATATATATATATATATATATATATATATACACACATATATATGTGTAAAGCAAGCCAGTGGACATGAAACTATCCTCTATAAATGTTTCTTGACCTTTAAAAATATATTCGTAAATATTATTAAACACACTTCTTTTTCACGCTAGTTACCATCAAATCTTTTTATAAAGACAATGCACTTAGTACAATATATTTTTGGTGAATATTATGGATGTTGTTCTTAATTTGGCCACTCTCAACAAGAATGTTGGTCTGAAATGCTTTAGCATTTAAAGTAACAGATAAAGGTACTTCCTTCTCATATCAAACTGAAAATTCAATTTCTGAGTGGGCCATTATGACAAAAATGTTGAGAAATATAAAGGTGTGATTCTTCCACACATTTCCAGTGTTTCATATACTATATGATTTCACATAAAAAATTTTAAATATGTCACTTCTAACCATAGATTTATAGGATATCTCAATATAATGAATAAAATTCAGTAACATATTAAAATAATTTTTCATCAAAACAGTGATATAGTCAACAAAATTGATTCCCAAACTATCTTCCCTTTTTTTCACTAGGCTCTGGAAAGTGGATCAGCTGGGGCTAAACAAAAGCCACGTTAAAGATGAGATTATTCTTACCTGGCTGTTGCATCATACTGACACCTCTTCACATAAGGCAAGATTTTCTGTACTAACAGAAGCTATGGGGGAATATAATTCTAATATTAACTTCATAAAGTGGCAATAACCCTCAATAAATTGAGATAGTTTAATCTACTTTGAATATCTGTTAACTGAACGTATATTTCTAACATGAGGATGATACAGTGATTTGGCTTCAAGTAAGTCTTAACTTAGCCTACTTAATAATATCCTTGCAAATGCCAAGAGTCATGAAACAGTCAAAAATCTGAAAGACAATGGGGAAATGAATTTTTTAAATTTGAAGAAAAACTATATAACTTTTAAGAAAAACTATATAACTTTTAAGAAAAACTACATTTCTCTGGGACATTTTAGAAAAAGTATTCTTAAAACACTTTACGTGGAAATAGAGTCACTACAAATTGTAGAAAGTCTTTTCACTGTTGGAGTTCAGCTCCCAGTAACTATATTTAAATTCTCTTCAAAAAGCAGTTAATATTCCCATTCTACATCCCACTGTCTTTCCAAATGCAAAAAGAAAACTAAATCAAATTCAACCATAGCAAATGTGTGTCCTCAATTGTAGAAGTATGACTTAGCATAAAATATATATATATATATATTTAGAATTTTCTTTAAAAGCCCTTTTAAATAAAACAAATGGATACTCCCCGAGTTAAACTGAGAAGAATATACCCTGAATCTGTACTTCAAGGACTACTCAGAGCACCTCTTCTCTACAGCTTGGCAATAACAAAAGCAGGTCAGTCCTCACTGATAATCTGGCAGATCAAGGTCAGTTTGTAATTCCTCTTTGTTTATACATTTATCCAGAAATACCAGCTACTCTAAATAGAACAGTAAGACGATTTGGCTTCACGTTTATCCAAAGTCATCATCAGGAATATTTTGGGGGCCAGGGATACATAAAAAAAGACAAAGGTTTACAATGCCCAGAGAAATCAGGGAGATTCAAAGCTATGAGACAAATGTTTTCAGGGCAAATTTGAACTGACTACCTTAACTGAAAGGAGTGATTCTACATTTTCTGTGAAGTATGTCATATTTAGAATTATATTTCTTAGTATTCATTTTTGTCTTCTCCCTGTACTTTACATACAAATGAAAATTGATTGCAAATATTTATTCTATTCAGAATACTGTATTGGCATTTTGGCAATTATAAATACTTAAATATTATTTGGATCCAATTAAAGAGATGTGTCTTGATTAAATGGATTGGAAGAGAACTAATCAATCAGTGGAATGAAAACATTAAAAAACAGACATTCGATTAGGCACTTGAAATAAAATGAAGACTAAGACCCTGCACTCTAGGGGCTTATAGTCCACTAGAGGAGACAGACAGATAAATACCTAACATTCAAAATGCTATAATAAAAATATATGTAGGGGTTATATAGATCATAACATAGACAAAATAAAACGCTTAGTTCTCTCATAAACTAAGAAAACATAAATGCTTAAAATAATCAATAAAGGGCAGATGGCACTCTTTTGTCTACTAAAAAAACCACATCAGATTCTGGTCAAAAATTCTCATAAAAAACTCTCACAGGTTCCTGGACATTAGCATTTTTAGCTACCAGTAATAATAATATGGCTTGGAAAATCAGTTGTGTAAAATAATGAAACAAATATTCGTTAAAGGTGTCAGTATATCAACTTATAAAATGCTTTTTACTGCAATAGTCATAAAAAAAGAACAGTTGTATTTACAAATTAAACTCAAATTTTTTGATGATATATAATCCAGGAATACAAGTAAGTCAAGGGGTACAATTAATATAAGTATACTCTCAAACTCATGTAATGTAGGAAAATATCCTTTTTATAAATGGTGACATGTACTAAAATGAGCAAATTATTTGCAGCTATCCCTCCACAAATATAGTCTCTATAAAAAAAAATGTGTTTCTCTCTTTCTCCCTCTCTTTCTCTCTCTCTCGTTCAATATTCCTATATATTTGCACAGTTGTCCACACTGTATCCAAATCAAAAACTGAAAATGTAATGTCTTAAATTTGGCAATGTACTGACATTTAGCAGCCCATGAAGATTGCAGGCAATTAATACTATCTAAAAATCTATAGCCTCAAATAATAACCAGCATAACTTCAAGATCCCACCATAGCAAAATGTGTTAATGGGCTAGTTAGGGAATAGAGTATTGATTCAGGAACAATTTCTGATTCTTCTTTTTGTTTGGGAGAGTGAAAGGAACAATCCCTATTCAGGATAGGGGATACACATTTTCACTCATTATTTTATTTCATTCCCAGAGCAAAGAACTATTTAGAAATAACAGATACTGTATTCTGCATCACAATGGTGAATTTCATTCTGCCTTGGCAGGGTAACTAGTAAGTGTAGAATGTGAGTAACTGCTTGCTGTACTGGAGTCATAGATATATAATTGCCTTCAGAAACATCCTTCTCTGAATACCACCTACACATTAATACATGACAGTGAACTTACAGCCAGACCCCTTGTTCTATCCACATGATCCCTGAAAAGGCTTTGGAATGAGGACACGTGCATAAATAAGGCACACTGAATATCACAGTACATGTAACAAACTAGAGTATTATGAATCCTTAGGGGAACCTCATAGAACTAATACATTTTCTAAAGAAAGCTGCACACGAGTAAAGAGAGCCTAAAATGCTAATTAGATCCTCTCAGTGAAAGCTATAGAAAAGTTGATTCCTGAATCCTGAAGTTGGGCACAGAATGGAACATTTGTATACAGAAAGACTGAAGGGGGAAAAAAAAGAATTTGGCATAAAAGCCCTTCAAGAGATGATTTACACAATTCTTGAGAAAATAAATGAAGCAAAATAAAAGGATAACGGTGGGAGAATTCCAAACCTCCTGAAAGGGTTAAGTAGGAGAAGTGATTTCCTATTAGAAAAGAGTTATGTAACAACAGAGGGAAATACACAGCCTAGCATATGCTAATTTAGTCAGCTTTGCCAGGCGTTTCTGTGTGTTTGGCTGGCTGACTCACATTCCTTCCCTCCTCTTTTTGCCATTTTTATTATGAGACTAAGAGGGTGAACTCTCACGAAATGCAATGATAACAATAACAAAAACAACTAAATGCACACTGTACGTGTTTTATCCTTGCTAAAACACTGGGGTACAAGCCTTGGAAGTTGAAAGAAAAAACACCCAATCTGGACATATTCAGTACATAGGTTTAGCAAAACTCCCTTTAACTAAACTTCATCCCCTGTTAATTTCTTTGAATGGGTCTTTCAGGTTGGTAGAACGGTGTGGAGTGGGGGGATATTATATTCCTAGAGAATATAAAAGAAGCTGAGTTACTATTCAGATATCAGACCATAAAACAGATTGCAATAAAGGAATGACAAATCAGAAGCTTATTGTGCATTTTATTTGCTTTTAAATACAAATATTCTAATCATCCCTCATTTCAGCCTAAGTCTACTACTTAAAATTGAAAGCAGAGGACATATAAAGTATGAGAGGGAATGGAAGGTATAGATGTCAGGGACATTTTCTCCAGCAGGGATATAGGACAAGCTAATGTAAAATATGAATTTATTATGAAAGTAGAAACATATTTTATGCACCATAAATTTTAGGCTTTGATGTTTAAGTAAGCATTATGGGAGGCACTTGTACCTTTAAATGCAAACAATTTTAGCAAAGAAGCTAAAAAGATTTCTTTACAAGAACAAATTAATTGGTTTTATAAATTATACTGAATCAATATAACAGCTATACACTTAGCAGTTGGCAGCACATCCTTGTCAGGAAAGGTGCTTTCTCACTCTGTTCCCAAAGATGACTTTAGATAAACAATGTACTGTCACTGTAAGTAACCCATCATCAAATCTATAAAATTATTAGGGGGGGTCAATTTAACCCATAAATGGACTTTTGTATGCTTATGTGAAATTATTTACACTATTTGATCACACTTAGCTTTAAGATTTTTTTGTTCTTCAAAGCAAATGAATGCTTATTTTTGTGTTCTAAACATCCCTAATGATGTCCGTATCTAGCCCCCAGAATAACTGCTTAACTGTGACTAAACAGGGGCTTCCCCTTCAGCATTCAAATGGCTGAAAGATAATTTAAATATTCAAGTGAAAACTATTTGCTGACTCAGAAAGAGTTATCCCCAATGTTGAATAATGACTGTCTTAATATTTACTTCAAAGACCTCTAAAATAGAATGTGAATAATTAATGGCTGGCTCTCTCCATCGTAGGTCTCCTTACAACCTCAGCCCTGTCTCTATTCAGGTAGCAGTAGGTTCTCATCACTCAGTTTTATAAGCACAAAAGAGATCCAGAATAAATGCTCAGCTCTATTGCAAATTCAGAAACTGTAAACCTTGCGTGTATGTGTTTTTAAGTGGAAAAGTTAATCATTGCTGCAGCCTAAGAAAATGTATTCAAATAATACCTTTTTTAACCTTCATAAAAAGGGTAAAAGAAAATAATAAGTGCAAACAAAATAAACTTTTCCTTTTTCCTCACACTTCATCCCTGAGAGCCCCAAGCCCTAATTATGTACAAAATTATAAACATGTCCTTCAAACGTCTTTACAGTTAAAAATAACTGTAAATTTTAGGCTTGTATGTGCATATATATAGATAAATGATTGAGGAATATTTCCTTTCTCAGTAATTACATCTTTGATTTGGCCATTAATATTTAACTCATACCTAATTAAGCAGAATATTTACTTTCCTAATTTTTCTATATATTACATATTGCTAAGATAAAAACAATTTCATATCTGTTTAAAGAAACCTACTGAACACATAAACAGGACCAACTGGCCTCATTTCTAGAATAAAAATCAATATGCATAATATGTTCAATTACTTTGTTCTGTAGCAAATGGAATCAAAATAAAAAATGCTACATTAGTTACTGTTATCTGATAGGCTTCCATGATAGGTTGCTCATAAGGTCCACAACTCTTACATTTATTAAGGAACATATTTGATGATTTTGCCTGTGTGATAAATAAAATTGTTCAGACAGAAAGGAAATATTCTCTACTAGTACAACAACACAAATTCCAATTTATGGCACTAAATAAACTGTGTGAACAAACATTGAACAATTAATTATTATTTCTTTTAAAACTACTGTATTCTCGCAAAACAGGAAGTGCTGTAATAAGGCAAAACACAAGGGACTGAGTCCTTACTAAAGGAAGAGAAGGATAAGAGAGTATTTGCCAGCTCAACATTGATTAGGTCCAACACATGTAAATAACTGCATAAGAATCCTATTTTCACTTTGCTATTTATTTTCATTAAACTGACCCGTGGTCCTGATAGTTTGCAAGATAGTTGCAAGTTTGTACCATTCATTTCATGAAAATGTTGATAATTTTATTAGGATTTTTTTACTACATTTATCTCTAAACAAAATATGTATTCTCTTTTGCTTTGCCATGACCTCACATGATTAGAAATACTCTCTGAATTATTTCTAGTTATGAAAAGCTGAAGGATGGTTCATGTCCACTACAAGCTATGAAATATGAAAAGACTTCCCATTTCACTCATGCCACATGACTGCTTTCCTGCGTGTTTGCCTGCGGCTGCAGAGCACATTAGGCCTGAGATGCCATTTGCAACATCACACAGCAGGGGGCTTCAGCTGCCACAGCTCTAGGTTAATCTTCACCCACCTCTTTACGCAAGGAATTTGCAGAAGATGTCTTTTTTTGATACTACAGAACTGCACTCCAAAAATGCTTGACATTTTCAAATAAAATGTTGGCAATGAACTTGTCCTTTTAAATATTTTAGGTTAAATCAGTAATTTTAAATCATGCCCTTCATTTTTTTTTTCATGAATTGAGTTTGTAATCTTATGCAAAATATTTGTGATTTTTAATTCTGGAAAAGAAAAAAAATGGGTAGGGAAACCTCATGTCAAAGAACGGCTGATCAAACTGTATTCATTTAAAGATGTATATCAACAGCTATTGCTATGATAATTTTTTATAGGAAAACTTTTCTAAATGAATACGACCCACAAAATGTTAAAATTAACTCATATATATTATTTAGCAAAGTATGAGTGCTGATATATTATGAGAAGGGACCATTTAACTCCATCATGACTAATTAGAACATACCTATTATTCAACTCAAAACTATTATGCATTTACTAAACTGAGAATAAGATTGCACAGATAAGTAAAGCTCAGGGCTTGCCCTCAGGAAGCTTAAGTTTAATAAAAACCAGGCAATAGAGCTGTTTTAAGAGGGTAAACAAATCTGTATCGGACAATTCCACAAAGGACTTCTGACTTCAGTTTGTGATTTCCACTTCCTTGATTTGTAATTTCCCTTCTCACTGCCTCCTCAACCTACTCAGCTAGCTGCCACACAATGGCGATTTAGCCAAGGAGGTTTAATGAAGTCTATTAAAACAAGGAGTCTCTATCAATAAATCTCATAGAATGCATGTCAGCATGATCAAATAAAACAATGATATGAAACACCTGTTATATTATTAATGTACCCCAAATACTTCATAATAGATAAATTTTACTTGTCTCAACCATTTTTTACCCCATAGACCCTCTATTTTTAAAAGAAAATTGATTATCACTTGATGTTGATTTCAGGCCACTTTAAAATGCATGCTTAGGATGTCTTCCAACATTTTTGCACATCCATTTGCTGTGTAAGTGATTTAAGTAAGTTTTTCTTTAAGAAAAATGACTATCTCACTACTAAAATGTGGGGCAAATATTTTTCAAGTATTTGATCTTCTGGTGGAAAAGAGAGGAAGAGGCCATCTCAGCTGATGCTTACCTTTGTCATATTATGTTCCCAGAATTCTACCAGCTGTAGAAATAGGGGAAAAGACAATGAAGTAAGCTTCCATATCTTGATACTAAATTAGTCTAGGAACTCCTCATATTTGCAGAGAGATTTTCTTAATTACTGTCTGGTGTTTGTTGTTTAAGTCATAGTCATTGACTCTTGTGTACAAAGTCTACTTTTCAAAGTTTTAGCTGTTAAAAAAAGGGAGTGAGCTATATCTTAGAAACTGCCTTCAGCGTAAGAAATGAGCTCAACACGGCTAAGGTTACTACATGTAGAGGGAAAAGAGTGGGAGAGACTTATTTTTAGGAAGTATTAAGTTGTCAATATTTTATTAGGTATATATAAATGTATTTTGCATTACAATGTGTTTTCTAAAAATGTAAGGGGAGGTGCCTGACACACACTGAGGCAAGTAATATGTATGTCCAACAGACCTTTAACTTGAAGATCTTTCTTTCTAAGTATAACAAATTATTTACTAGAACGTCCCATAGCAACACACACACACACACACACACACACACACACACACACACACACAAAACACCCCTAAAGCCCCAATATTAGTGTTGGGTATGTTTTTGTGTAAGGCTAACTCTAAAAAGGAAATAAAGTTCTCAACAAAATTAGAATCTATGCATCTCTACTTTGTGGTTACATTTGCCCTTCCTTCCTTTTGGCCCTTTCTAGAATTGTTTGCTGTGTTAAACAAGACAGTCTCCATCTTTGCAGTGTCTCCTCAGGCATGGAAAGGGATACAGCTTCAGGGAGGGTCAGCAATTGAACTGGATCTACTCTGTAGCCAAGAAGAGGTCTTAGTTGCAGGTGGCAAGCTTTTACATTCCTCATTCTACAGAAATTCATTTCTTTAATGTGTCCCCTGCCCTTACCCCAGGTTCTCCCTCTGTCTATGATGGAGGAAAATAAAAAAGGGTGCTGTATAGCTTAATACTGGATCAAATTTTATTATCTAAGTAGTCTACATTCCAAGTTATACTTTGGTCAGAAACGTTTATTTTCTATCTAACTATGCATTTCCTAAAGACCCATTGAGGATGAAGTAGTAGATGTTGTAGAATAGAACTATTTAAGCCTTTTTTTAAAAACTCATTTTATCACTATCTTGAATCTCACCACTGGCTTATCACTCTACATATTAACAAGCCAAAAGATTGAGGTTGCTTCCCAGGAAAAGTAAAAAAATTGTTGACAAGGTAAAACACAGTGAAACCACAGGGAAGATGTGTTCAAATGTGTCTTCTCGTCTAAAATAATGCATACCACAAGAAATGGGATAATAATACAAAGGATAAATAAATTGATTAGTATGACTTAAGTGAAAATACCACTATAGTGTTGATAACGCTAATAATAAGAAGCTGCAGACTGCATATAGTATTTGCCTAGTCATAACTACTAACAGGCAGAGCAGACTACCTCCAGCCAAAATCAGTTGCTCACTAGTTCCCCCGCCACCCATCCTTCCCTGCGCATAGAAAGGAAAGACCTGCTAAGTATTGAATCTGTGTCCAGGAAATAAAGCTTTCATTTCACAATCTAACCAAGCCCTAATAAAACAGTAGAGTAGTGGGAGAAACATAAACCTGGACCCTGAAGCAATGTTTTCAGCCAAGACCAAGACAGGAAGGCATGAGCAATTTGTTTGAGCAGGAACTGACAATATCAACAAAGTGTGATGTGTCTGTGGAGCAGTGTTTGATAAATGTGAGGCAGCCATAAACATGAGAAGACAGTCCAATGGGGCTTTGTACCTCCTCCCGCTTCTAGTTTTCTTTTTTTTTCCTTTAAATCTTCTTCTCTCTTTTGGTGTATTAATATGGCCTGATCTAAGATGCTCAGAAGTACACATACATCTTTGAGCTGGTGCTCTTTCCCTGGTTGCTGTATAGGACACTTATTTATTTATTTATTTGGACCTGCTGCTGGTTGCAGTGGTACATTTTTTCTGGTATACTTTCCACCCCTCTCCCCCAGTCTGCTGTGAAAGGCAGCACTGTTTCAATACTTGGTTTACATACTTAATAAAAGAGGCCCATGCCCTTAATAAAAAAGAATGCAGCTGATGGAATCTCTCAGGGTAGAGAAAGAGTAAATCCTCCTTCAGGCTGAGAGAGAGAGACGGAGAGAAAGAGGCACCAGCAGACAGTTATTTTGCAGTGCACTGAATAGACAATTCACAGGGAAATGTTGAAGGCACAGAGGAGGCGACCCCCAAGTGCAGTCCATTGCCCACATGCTCTATAATAAATAATCTTCTCGCACCAGCCCAGTAGTGTGTGCAGTGACGTGCCGGGGCCAGCATACACAGAATGGCAGGGAAAACACATCCAGTGGTGTCGAATTTTCATCGCAATCACCAAATTAACTGATTTCCCCACATCACACTCCCCTTACTCGGCGTGGCGTGCGCGGACACACACACAGACACATACACATACAGCAGAGCTGAGAAATGCAAGTTACTGAGAGGTGAAGTGGGGTCTCTAGGAGGATGTTTCAGGACGGATTAGAAACCTAAGTAATGTGTCAGCCACCGGATTACTTGCGTGAGGGTGGCGGTATAAGCGGTGTGAAATGGGACCAGGCGGCGTAAGCAAGAAGAACAGGCTGTCTGCCTTCTCAGGGATTCTGGCACATGACATATCTAAAATTTACATCAAACATAAAATACACAAAGTTACCACAAAATATTCTAACAAATATCTCTGCAAGTTCCGTTAGTTAATTCAGGAAAATTCTGTCCACTATCCCTTCTTTCACATTCATAAATATGCATAAAAAATATATGGTCCCGGTCTACCGGAGGAGGCTAGGAGAGAGGATGCATTCCAAGAACTTGCTGAAAGATGGTTCATTGACCTCATTTAAATCCTCCAAAGGCCGATTGGGTTTTGTACGCCTGTGGTTTTATGTGTCTTACTCTCAGATTCCTTTTACCCAGGGACGAATAAATTTGATCAACTTATCTTTCCTACAAATACACAAATGATGACAGAGGGGTTAGAGGTGGGCAAAGGTTTATCAAGAAATCAAGAGTCACGTAGCTTAAAAAATATCATATGGACCATAATTTCACATCCATCCTCCCTGTATCTCACACTCAAGCCACATCCCTAAACCACTCTCTTCAAAGCAACAATCTTCCTTCTTACAGCCCCTGCCCACTCAGCCCTAGCATGCCGCCTCTGCCTCCACTACCACCCAAAGGGTGCTCTTCCTATGTACTCCTACTCCATACATTGCCATTTATTTCATAATCAGCATCGTCCTCCCATTCCACACAGCCCCCTCCTCCCTCCTTCAAAAGAGAGGGTCTGAGGAAAAGTGTACCCCAGTTCCCTAGCCAGCCTGCATCCAAACCCAGTGATTTGCATAATAACAGTGTTTTGTGCGGTTTCCCTCCGCTGCGGTCACAGGGGTTCCTACATTTCACGTGAAAGGATAATATTAATTACGGAAAAGAAGCGGCAGAGAGCGGATGAAGAGGTAGGGAATCTAAGCGAAAATCCCTTAGCAGTAAAGTAACTGCTAGGGTGCATATGTTTCTTGTCTTGAGAAAAAAAGAAAAAGAAAACCACGCAGACTGAATAATAAAAAGTCAGTTTGTTTATAAAGTGGCTTTTGGTCTTTTAATTCTTCCCTTCCCCGGCCCTCTCTTTTTATTTCTTGGTTTATTTAGGCATTCTTTCTTTTTCCGTTTACTCCTTTTTTTTTTCTTTTCTTTTTTCCTTCTCTGTCTCTTTTAACCTCAGACAGTCTCCTCTCTCTTCCTAGGTGAATGACACGTCTCACAACACATCACCCCCCCCTCCCCCGGGGATGTTATTGCAATGCACACAGTGCTCCGCTGCTGCTGTTCTCGCCGTCTCGGTAGCTCGCTCCCAGGCTCTCATACACTTTTTAAAGGCACACGGATATGATGATGGTGGAAGGAAGGGGAAAGAGAAAGGGCGACCCGAAAAGGGGGAGATTAAAGAGATGACAAGAGATGGAGAGGGTCGGTCAGGAGCGTGATGTGGGAGGTGGCTGGTGGGGGTTGGTGGGAGGGTGGAATGTTCAGAGAAGGCACAAGTTGCCAGCCAAAAGGCGTGGGAGTGTGTGTGTGTGTGTGTGTGTGTGTGTGTGTGTGTGTGTGTGTGGTGGGGGGCGGTGCTGGCGATGATGGAGAGTGAGAGATGTAGGAAGCTCAGGTGAATGGAAAGGCGAAAGGTGCCCGTAAGGGGCTGACTGCCGAGAGAGCAGGGTTGAGACAGCGCTAGAGATTCGAGGGGCTGGAGCAAACTGCCACTGGCCCCTGCCGCACCGGGGTGTAGGGGGAGGGGGTGGAAATCGCCGGGGACTGGGGGACTGACTGTAAGGGGAAGAGTGGAAATATGGGGTGGAGTGAGGATGATGGGGAATGGGCATGAAGTTGATGCTCCCCGCGGCGGGGCGGGGATTACCTTGTAGCAGGAGCCCGCAGACACTGTAAAAGCGGAGAACGGCGCTGCGTTTCCAAATCATGGTCCCTTCTGTGGAGGGTTTGGAATGGAACGAGGCGGGCAAAGAGATGCTGGTGAGCGCAGCACCAGAGTGTGGGGCTCCGCCGGTGTCTTCCTCGCGGAGCCCTCTGGACCCAGGGTCCTCGCCGCTGCGGTGTTCGAACCCGCGGACGCTGAACAGCAGCAGCGGAAGCGGCAACGGCTAAGCACCCGCAGAATGGGGTTTCGCTGGGCAAAATAGTTTCTTCTCCTCCTCCTCCTCCTGATGGTGGTGCAGCCGCGACAGTCCGTCTGCCAGGCACGGGTTCGGAGCTTGCCTTCCTCTCCGCGCGCGCAGCAAGTCCCAGCACCCGCCGGGGCTGTCCGAGCAGGTGGTGCAGGGATGCCGGGGTGTCGGAGAAGGGGCGGACGAGGGTTGCAAGGAGTGGGTAGGTCACGGAAGGGAGAGGCGGGGAAGAGGGGGAGCAAGCAAGCAGCAGCCGCCGCTCGCGCTAGGGGTGTCTCGGAGTCCTGGGAGTGGAGGTGGAAGCGGCGCTAGAGGTGGAAGCGGCGCTAGAGGTGGAAGCGGCGCTAGAGGCGGTAGCGGCGGCAGCGGCGGCGGCGGCGGCTCCCGGATGCTTCGCCTGCAGCAGCAGCAGTGGCAGCGGTGGCGGCGACGGCGGCGGCGGCGGCAGCGGCGGCGGCAGCTCTACAGAGCACCAGACACAAGGGCAAGCTCAGCGCGGTGGAGGCCCCGCCCCCACCCTGGCCAGGGACAGACACCGCCCCCCGGCCAATGGAAACACACCCGCCCACCAGGCCTGGCCAATGAGAGAAAGGGATGGGTGGATACAGGCGCCGGGAAAAACAAACAGGCTTCTCAAGGACCCTTCGGGCAGGAAGAACTGAATCCCCCATTCACACACCCCCGGCTGTTCTCACCTCCTTGGAGAGTTTCGCCTTAACTTTCTGAGGAGATAGCACCTCCATTAATCAGTGCCTAGCCTTCGGGAAGGGTTTAGCCAATCGCCACCGCGAGGGGGCGGGGTTAGCCGTGTCCCCAGCAGGTTCTGGAGCCCATGGTGGCTGGGCCAGGTCTGGGTGCGAAGTTCTTGTGCGCATTTGGACTCCTAGAGCAGATGGTGGCTGCACCTGCCCACTCACCAGCTGCAGTAGCATTCTCTGAAGCTCCCAGAAGCAAAAGGGAAAGATTGCAGAGGGCGTGGGAGAGGCTAAGTATAGGGATCAGAACACCTACCTGCCTACAAGAACTTGTGTGACGGAGGAAAAGAGTTAGGGGTGGAGGAAATTAATTTGTTGTTGCTGTTCTTGAGAATTTGACTTAATCTAGACGTAAATTTCAGTAGAGCCTAGCAGGTGACAGTAGCACATCGGTGAGTACTGAGATCAGGTAGATCCAGGTTCAAATCCCATAGCTGTCACTTCTTGCTTCACAGTGTTTGATGATTTTACTTGAACGTTTAAATCTGAAGCCTCCTCAACTGCAAAATAGGGATAATAATAGTACTTAACTCTTGGAGTTGTAAGGATTAAGTGAGAATGCAAACCTGTTAGTACAGGGCCAAGCAATGTGTAAATGCTTTATAAATGGCGGCTTTAAGCTGTTTAGTGGGATTCTTCTAATTCGGTAAAACAAGAAATCTTGGGCAATCCTCCATAAATGTCTCAACAGCAACCATAAGGAAGGGAGAAAAAGCATAACTGTGCTTTCTTCAAGGACTCAACCAAAGGTGATCATGGAAAGAAATTCAGGAATCTGCAAAGAACCATCTCTATAAATCAGCACCCTGAATGTGCCCTTTAGAAGAGGAGATATAAATGAACAGGACATAAATTAATCAGAAGTTGTGTTTCCAAACGAGCTTAATTCCCAGGCTTTTCCCTATGACCAGTTTTTAATTGGACCAAATTAGCAGATGATGGACTAGTTCGGTAGTGTTAAATCAGTCACACCATAAATAAAGTCCACTTTGTTTGAGCGACTACACAATAGAAACCTGCAAGCAAGGAGACAGAGGGAAAGATGAGAGGAAAGATCAATACTGAGGCCCTTAGCTCTTTCTCATTTGTTGCTTACTTTGCCACAACCTTTTACAACTTCAACCCTTGCCTTTTAACTAATGACCCACTCATTTCTCTCTCCACCTTTCTCCCCAGGTTCTCAAAATTAAGAAGCCACATGTCCATAACAAAACTGCAAGAAAGAGGATATGTAATACTCTTGTTATTGTAGCAGATAGTTGCCTACTGTGAATTTTAGCTGTTAGGAACCGAAGTCCAAGGATACTGCTTTCATTTAAACTATTGTGAGCTTCAGAAAGTGAAATTCTAAGCATTATTGACTCATGCTTAGTTTTTGTGTCAGGGAGTATAAATAAAAATGGAAATGCCAAAGAAGTTAGGGTTTCTTTATCGACACAGTAGTTAGGGTTCCTGGGTTCTAGTGCACATCCTGCTGCGAGCTGTATGACCTTGGGCATATACTTAACTTCCCTGACTCTCAATTTCCTCAACTATAGTATGAGGAAGCTGTATTTGATGACTTCTAAAGTCTCACTGAGCTAAAAAAAAAAAAAAAAAAAAAAAAAAAAAAAATTATTACTCTAAGACTGTTATGTTCAAGAAAATGCCCCAACTGAACATTTGAACATGAGTATCTCAACATTTGTGATCAATACTCAGAAGCAAATTGTGTTTTTGTTCTTGTTGATAACTACCAGAGCAGTTAGGATTTCTATACTGAAATAGTCTATAGGTTTACTATGCCCTATGTGATCTCAGACCAGCATCACCACCATCACCTGGGAACTTGTTAGAACAGCAGAATCTCAGGCCCTACCCCATACCTACAGAGTAAGATTAAAGATTCCAGGGTGATTTATATGTACACCAAGATTGAGAAGTTCTAGTTTCTAACAGTGCTTTACTGCACTCTCAACCCCAGGGAGAATTTCGTGGGTGTTCTATGAAATGGAGGAGACTAAAAAGCCCTGAGGATTTTTGTTAAATTGTTATTTTCAGGAACCCCAGGAGTCTCCCTGCCATCATAACACAAAAGTAACTCTTCTTGTAAACCATAGAACAAATTGATGAATTTAATTAGATAGTTTAAGAATGGCTACAAGTTTGATTGTGATGAGAGTCATAAACTTTTATGTGATTAAGAGCTCTCTTTAGCCCACACACCCAGGGGACTGGAAGTGAGTTTGCATTTATTTCAGTCCTGGGGTGGAAAAACACTCAAAACATGAGCTCTAGCCATTTGGATAAATAATGTTATCTTCAAGTACAAAGAATAGATAATGCTCTATTAATCAATTAACTTAAAAAATATCAAATGCCCATTTTTTTTTTTTCATTTTTTTTTTTTCGGTACGCGGGCCTCCCACCGCCGCGGCCTCTCCCGTTGCGGAGCACAGGCTCCGGACGCGCAGGCTCAGCCGCTCCGCTGCATGTGGGATCTTCCCAGACCGGGACACGAACCCGTGTTCCCTGCATCGGCAGGCGGACTCTCAACCACTGCACCACCAGGGAAGCCCTCAATGTTTTAAAATGAGACGAGTCAATATGTTCTAGAGTTGTCATTGTATGAATAAATTCATTTCTAAATTTGAAACATTTCTTAGAATGCAATTAAATATCTTTAAATATCTTCATTTCATAGTTTTAAGGCTATTATTGTCTACATATATTATCAGTGTCTCAGTAAATGTACAAATTAACTGACCTCTTATGAACCATCAGGCAATGAATTAATTTTATAAATTGCCAAAAGATGGCATCTATCCATGAATCCCTATATGCAAGAGCCTAAAATATTAAACCTGTTTGGAATATTTTCTTTACTTTTTTATTATCATTAAGCCTTGTATTCTCCTTCTCTTCATGGCAAAATATTGTTCAATATTTCATATTTTAAAGTAAATTTTTAAATGAAGGTAAATTAATGTTTTAAATGTAAGTCATTCACTTAATACTCATTTTACAAGTTATATAAAGATAGCACATACTTTTTTCCTGCCTTGGGAATGATGGTTCTCTTTGCTTGTACTGTCCACACAATAGGATGACAGCCTCATTCTCCTGCAGTAGTACCCTAGATATTATAGTTCTTTTAAGATACATTTCACAGAGGAGACCACAGTTAGTTTGTAATTTATGATTTTTTTCAACAATTTGAAATAATTGGTACTTATCATGAATGTGATGTTTACGCCTTTTTTATTCGACTAGGAGCAAAGCACTTTGTCAACAGTTTTAAGGTGATGGATGTGATAATTAACTAGATAGGGAAAATCTTTTCACAATATATGCATATATTAAATCATCACTTTAAATATATTACAAATTTGTCAATTATACCTCAAAACTGAAAAAAAATAACAATTTTAAAACCAGTTTTAATTGTGACAAAAGTTTTTGAAATAAGAATGGGAAAATTATTGTGTCAATTTTTTCCAACTATGAATAAAGTTAGTAGGATTTCACATGATTAATAGAAATATTTATATTTTTCTTTTAAAATATTAAATTTAAGTGAAATATCTATACACTTGAAATACACAGTCATTATAGATAGCCAGGACTAAAAATCTAAAATTCCATGCTAAATTGGCTCTCATAGTAAATTGAGTCTTGCAGTAAATTGACCTAGAAAAAGAAATTTCATGGCCTGGTGAAAATGTAGACCACTGTGAAAGAAAATTGGCTGTACTGGGTACTGGAAGTATTGAATGTCATTCACCATGCTCACCAGTATTTTAAATATGAGGTCAGCTGCCTGTGTTGCAGAGATGTTAAGAATCCTTGGGTTTGGTATATATTATATTTAGTATAATACATAGTATATAGTATTATTTATATATATGTGTGTGTGTGTATATATCATACGTATGATAGTATATAGCAATATTAACTGCCTTTATATACATTTTTAACTTAGCATTTTGCTACTGCTTACAAAACATTCAATGTCCTTCAGAGTTATGACCTATTATTTTACCCCACCCCATCTCAAATACCTTATAGCTAGAATTTTAACTTATATTGATGATGGTATATAAATGTTGAAAAGAAATTCACAGATATTCGGAAATTTACAATCTCAAGATTAGCTGTTTCTTCATTTTTACATGAATAAACCAAGTGGTGATATGACAAACATCTATACATTCTCTCATTTTAATATATGCAGTTACAATATAGAGAGTAAAAATGACCTTGTGATGTTAGGTATTATAAATTCTATCTCTCCAATGATTGAATCTAAATGATCTAAGATATGTGGCCATCACACTTTCTTAAACTCGTCAGAGGGGATAATTCCTTTTCCTCCATTTCCCTGCAAACAAGCAAACATTCATCCTACTTTATATAAGATTGTATGATCCTAGAGTTTAATATTAGCTAATATGTAAAATAGTAGTTTTGCAAATGACCAAAGGTAAGTGGAAATATTCTGGAGATAACACCCAACTCTTGGACACTGATATTGAAAATGGGCTCTATTAAAAAACAAAACAAAATAAACAAAAAACTCTCTGAAGAAAATGACTCTACATTCATTCAAGTCAATTTCATACCTGCCGCACTGTTTTTGTATGTGGAGTGTTTAATACTTGGAACACTCCTTTTCAAGATCAGCATGTAAGTCATTTCCTTACATTACCAAGGAGTCTGCTCAAATGTGCCATCCCCAGAGAGTCATTTACTGACTCTCCTCTGCTTCTACCCCCAATCCATCTAGTCACTCTTTATACATCCACCTTTTTTTATTTTCATGACCTTTATAAACTTGAACTTAACTATTTAATTCAGTTGTTTACTTGTATATTTGTTTTCTCCCCAACTAGAATGTAAACTGCAAAAATGCAGGGACTTCAACGTGTTGATTGAATTTTCAGCAACTGGAAAAGAGCTGAAATATATAATCATTCAACATATATTTGCTGAGGGAATTAGTGCATCCATGCAAAGCTGACTACCTTCTGGTTTAACTTGTATAAAGACAGATTCAGTTATCTTCCCTCTTTGTATATTTTTTGGCATTATTTTCTTTAATAAATAATTCTAAGTATTATTAAATGCAACCATTCAAACTAAAAATTCAGCACTTATAAAAAATTAGATTTAGATTTTATTTACAAAAGAAATACATATAAGTTGGGAAAATACAAACTATGTAGGAATAAATAAAATAAAATAAATAAAACAAACACCCAGTGAAAGTTACTTTAGTGAGTTTACTCCCTATACATAACCACTGTTGACCATTGTTAACTATCCCTGATTTTTTTCAACAGCAAAATGTTTGGAATAAATAGATAGAAATGATTACAGTCTACCTATTAAAGTGTACACAACTGTTTTTTAGTCATCTTTGTAGTCCCTTGTTTTAGAAGGTTCTTAGTATTTGTACTAGTATTTAATATAATTTATGTTAGTAATATTACATAGTTCTATGGAATGAGCCAGGTCAGACTAACAATACAGAAACCAACCGAGGACCCAGTTTTTGATCCAGATTGACCAAATAAAAGGAGCTATGTTGGATACTAAATAGCTGAGATAAAGAATTGTGAAGAACTCTATGATACTACTTGATTCCTGGTGAATCCCGGATAAATTAATCTAGCTTATAATTCCAATGATTGAACAATCAAGTTGATCTACATCTCTAGGGAACATCTAATTTGTTCCTTAATAAAATAAAAATAATCAGAATAATAAGGCATCTTGAAGTAGCAAACAAACAAATACTAAAAGGACAGGGTAGAATACAAGGAAATAAGTTTGGAAAGTAAAATACAAAGAATAGCATGGCTTTAAAACTACGGCTTATTCCTAGAGCTGTTGACAATAACACTTTATGACTATTTAAGTCTAAATTAAGTAAAATAAGATAAAATTTTAAACTATGAATCTTAGTCATACTACTCACATTTTAAGTACTCAGTAGTCACATGTGACTAGTGACCTCTCTATTGGACAACACAGGTTGACAACATTTCCATCATCACAGAAAGTTCTACTGGACGGTGCTGTCCTTGCTACCAAAATTTGTATTAGTATAGGCTCTCCAGAGAAATAGAATCAATAGAATAGAATAGAATAGAATAGAATAGAATAGAATAGAATAGAATAGAAAAGAATAGAATAGGATAGAATAGAATAGAATAGATAGATATAGATATTGATTTATTGTAAGGAATTGGCTCATGCAGTTAAGGCAAATAAGTCCCAAGATCTGCAGTCAGCAAGCTGGAGACCCAGAAGATCTGAGGGTAGAGTTCCAGTCTGAAACCAAAGGCCTAAAGCAGGAGAGCCAATGGTGTAAGTTGCAACCCAAGCCCAGGAGGCAGGAAAAGGCTAATGTCCAGATTAAAAACAGTCAGACAGAGAGAGAAAATTCTTTCTTACTCTAACTTGTGTTCTATTCAGGCTTTCAACAGAATTGATGATGTCCACCTACATGTAGGAGAGTGTATTAGGATTCTCCTGAGACAGACAGACAGACAGAGACTGACTTATTATGCAATTATGGAGGATGAAAAGTCCCACAATATGCTCTCTGCAAGCTGGAGACTAAGGAAAACCGGTGATATAATTCCAGTTCAAGTCTGAAGGCCTGGGAACTGAGGAACTGATGGTATTAATCCCAGTCCAAAGACAGGAAAAGACAGTTGTCTCAGCTCAGTCAGGCAGGCAGAAAGAGGAAGTAGTCTCCCCTCTTCTGCTTTTGGTTCTCTTTAGACCCTGAAGGGATTGGACAATGCCTGCCCACATTGGGGAGGGCTGTCTACTTTACAGAATCCACTGATTCAAATGCTAATCTCATCTGGAAACACCATCATAGACACACCCAGACATAATATTTAATCTGGGCACCCCATGGCTTGTCAAGTTGACATATAAAATTAACCATCACAGAGGGGAATCTACTTTACTCAATCTGCTGATTAAAATGTTAATCTCACCCCAAAACACCCTTCCAGTCATACCCAGAAATAATATTTACCCAAATATCTCAGCACCTTGTGTCCCAGGCAAGTTGACACATAAAATTAACCATAACACTTTTCATTAGATAAATATCATGTTGGCATTCATTGTCACCACTATGATATTTTCACAACTCTAGGTCTAGAGCCCAGACATTCAAATCCAAAGTAAATAAGATTAACCTCTCAGATATGCCAAGGTCCTTCCTAATATATTTTGTTTATTTTGCTATAGATCTGCCTCTTTTCCATAACATTCACAGTAAAACCATCCATTCCTTTGGTGGTGAAGAGATGGGGAGAAGCTCATAACCATAGGATTATCTTACATTATGTCTCTACTAAGATAATGAAGGATGAATAGGTATTAGTCTGAACTCTTTGGTTGCAAGTGACATAGATCCAAATCAAATTCGTTTAAACGAAAAGCAAAACAACAAAAAACTACTAGTTAATTTAACTTAAAAGTCCATGGTTGGGGGTTATTTCAGTCTACTTTGATCCAAATGCTTAAGTGATATCGTTAGAATTGTGTTTCGCTTTATCCAAGGCTGAACTCTTTTTTCCTTAATGTTAATTAAAGCTTAAGTTGATTTTTCACACAGTGAAGCCAAGAGGGTCAACACATTCCTAGGTTTATCTCATAATTTTATTGGAGGGTTCCAGAGAAAAGAGAAGTGCTCTTTATTCATAACCCTGACAAGAGCCCTGTATGACTTGGTAACAGTCCATCTTTGATTACATGCCCATCCTTCAGTCACTCACTCTTCCTGATTGTGCAGTGACAGTGAAGGTGTGAATGTGTGACTAATTAAACAATCCCACCAAAATGGAGAGGACAATTCCTAAAATAAAGAGATGCAGGACAGACAAAATATAACATATGTCCAATACAGAATACAATAAAACTATAGAATGTGATACAGGAGACATTTACCTTTACAAGGATGTTGTTTTCTTGCCTATAGTAATTAGAAGGAAGTATATAAATGATAGTCTGTAGCATTTCACACTCTAAACAGTAGGGTCTCAGTAAATAGTTATGAGAACAAATAAACATATTTCAGTAATAAAGTTCTCACTACTGGCAAAATTTAGAAGAGGATTAACCTCAGATTTTACAGAGCCAAAGGATTACTTCTCTGCTTTGCTATGATAGCTCATAATACTGTGTATCTAAGTGTCATATCAGCTCTTGAAAATTAACAACAGTTTAATGCTGATTAATTTCCAGCTTTTCTACCCTATAGTTTCCACAAATTTTTTTCAGAATTGCTTAGAGTTACTCCTGTGCCTCTTGCATGCGTCCTTAGTCGATTTCCCCTATGTACCACTCTGCACTTGTCGCTATTAAATTTCACACTGTTTTTGATGGATGACTTCTCTAATTTGTCAAGGTCATCCTAAATTCTAGTTTAGGCTTCTAAGATCAGATCAGCTTGACCCAACTCAATATCACATTGGATGTGCTCTTAAGTCCATTATCTAAGTCTTTACCACATATCCCCTCCTCCCACCCCCCCACACACATCATGTGAATCCTATTCATGAACTATACTACTTATACTATTTGGTACTACAGAAAGAGATGATTAATTTTAAGGATATGAACAGTAATTTAGAGTTAAGAGTTAGGTAAAATGGAGCTAATTTGAAAGCTCTCTACATTGTGTGGCATTTCTTGCAGGAAAAAAAAAATCAGTTCAGGAAGGCAGGCAGATATATACTATGTCTATGGTATTATATAGGCAAAAGTGTAGGATGACCTGGATTCTAAAACCAGTATCAGAGAAAATGAAATGCAAACTTGAAGACCCAGAAAGAAGTTCTGAGCAACATGAAAATAGAAATTTGAGAATACAATGCTTAGAAAAAAATCCGAAGTTCAAGACAAAAGCGTGAGAACTCGATAATGAACCAAATAAATTTCATCTATGGATTCCCAGTTTGCTTCTTGCTCAGAGTGAGGAAAAAAATTCTTTTCAGAATTTGGGTGATCCTGAGCACTCAGGTGGAGGCATTAGGTACCACTACCCAGAATGAGGAAAACAGGGTTTGAGATCTAGGAAGTTCCAGATCTATGCTTAAATATTTATTGTGGCTATTTCATTTTGTTCTGTGTTTGAGCTAAATGAATGTACATAGGTTATTTTAACCAACCACTTTTATGGAATAAAAAGATACAATATATTACAAATTACACATAAAGAGATTAATGACTTGTCTAAGGTCACAGAGCTTTTTAAATAGAAAGAGAATAATAGGGCAAAATGGTTCTTGATGCACAGCCAAAAGTTAAAGATAGTATATTTCCACAGTATCTTTCTCACAGTCTCATAGGTATTTTGATACTCACTGGATAGTTTTGGCAAAAATGGTAAATTACTTATCTCCAAAAATGACTCAAATATGTGAAATCCACCTGGAAATTGAAAGATCACATTGGTATCTTACACCAATACATTTAGACAGTTTTAAAAATTATTGTCTAAAAATGCCCCACTTATGATAATCAAGTTTATATGATTGACTGTCTTAGCAAATGGCATCATAAGAATGAAGTCATCTAGAACTCTACAAGTTGGTAGTGAATTAGACACTGTTTTTTCAGTAAAGGATTATGGGGCAGGAGAAAGAGATCCAATATTTTTTGACATACATTTTATGTGAGATGCCAGATATAATCCTTAACAACCCTTTAAAATATATCAGTATGACTATCATTTCATAAATGATAAATCTGAACTCAGAAAGTTTAAACAACTTAATCAAGTTACAAAGGAAGTAAATGCCAGACCAATTTAACTTTAAACCTTGGGAATCTCCATTAATTTTTTTTGTCCTTTATCAACCACAAGAAAAGAGAGATATAAGATTGTTACTACAAAATATGCTTTGTTCCATGTACACAGAGTCCATAATGCGGAAGTCCTACTGGGAAAGATTTCAGCACCATGGTCAGATTCATACCCCAAAAATAAAAAATAAAAACTTGAGTCCTGTTGGAGAATAAGAAAAAGATGGAAAAGTGTAGAAGTTACTTGAACACAAAGTGGTATTTTGCCTCAGCATACATTAGAATATTTGGATATCCATACCATAAAGTGAAAATCAGCATTATTTTTTAAAGATTTCTTAGTTGTCTCTAAAGACTTCCCAAGAAAAACTTTCCACAGGTTTCTCATGCAAAAGGTTTCTGTACTTAAAACATATTTACAGAAATGGCATTATCAAATATCATTTGAAAATGTCAATGCCTTTCCTTAGGCACACAAGGCTTCTATATTTTTCATTTTCCCACTTGTGCTCCTATTATTTCTATGGTACATATTATCCTTCTAACTCATAAACTAAGCTCCATGCTTTCATTACTGGTCTGCATTCCAAAAACCCTAGAGGGATTTTATCCTTACCGCATATTCCACTTTGCATCATTTAAAAAGAAAAAATTAAAGAAGTGTTTCACACTCCTTCTTTGGACTTTCCAAAACACCATTCAATAACAGTAAAAAACTCTATGTCTTACATAATTACATAAACAACTTGCAGATAACATATTCAACCAAAAATTCTAATTTGATATTTCTAACCAATACTTTCTCCATGAAAGTGGCTACCTTTCTTTGTTCAACATGAATAAAAACAGTACCAGTGTCAGTATAAGTTAGTATCTAAAATCAGAATTATTTGTATCTACTTAAATATAGACTAATATTTTTTCCATGTCTGCATAATTCTGATCACATCATTCCCTAGATTCTGAGGTACACTGATTTAAATGAAAGTGAATTTTGCTCACAGCTACCATGTGTTTTGGAAGAAACAGCCCACAGCTAAAGTTACCTTTTCTGCTTGCTTTACATATAGAAAGAACTGTCAAATTAGAGGTGATTTTTAGCAACCTAAACTTAACAATGTCTTGTATTATAAAAGTTTATTTGCATTTTTAAAGGGAACTAACAAATAGTACTTTTTATTGCAACTTGGGTCTGAAAATTTTGATAAAAAGACAAAGAATAAGGCATTAGAGGTCTGAATATTAGCTTTATAGTTGGTAAATGATAAATTGGTCATTTCCGTTAGTCTCATAGTCAAGGGGGGGCTAAACCCCAGATTTTCACAGACTTATCCTTGCTATCAAATGCACTGTGGTATCAGGGGCTAGTCCTTCTAAAACAGGACTTGGGGGGAAGTTTAGGTGAAGGGGAGAAATAGTGGTCAGCCTAAATTAGATTTATGACACTGAAATCAAAATCCTCAGCAAAATGGAGTGCCTTTTCCTTGTGAGAATTTCACTTCTAAAATGAAAAAGGGACAAACTAATTATGTCTAAATTATTATTTCAAAAGTTACTCATCAAATAGTCATGACATCTCCATTGAAATAGACAGAGGCCAAGAGTTTCATAGTTATTGATGCCCCTACACAGGAAGAAAACCTTGGCTAAGAGAAGTTGTGTTCCCACTGATGTCATACCCTAATATGACACAGTTTTGTTTGCTTTTATTGCTATTGTTCTTTTAACTAGCTGAGCATCACCATTAAATCTACAGCAAAGCAGGGTTCTGGCTATCTTCCTTTGGGGAGAAGATGGACAGTACCTTAGGACAATTCTGCTCCCACGTTTATGATGCCGGGCTCCCAATTGAAACCATTACACTTTTGTTATCTGCCTGGGATCACCGAAGGGTGCAAGTAGATAAAAACACATTAATTGGATCAACTCCAAATCTTCACTATATTAAGACTAAATACCCATTCCTTATTCTATTTCCCACTGCAACTATTGTACATTCACTTAGTCCAATATAGCCCATCTAAGCCCTACCATGAAATTGAAGGCAGCATATGCCAAAAACAAAATACATAGCTACTGCAATAAAATGCCAGCAACAAAGAGATGACCCAAATTTGAATATAATTTCTCTATTATGAATTTCCAAAGGAAAATTAAAATATCGAAGATTAAATTCTCTCACAAATTAAAGCCCTAAAATGCTAAAACTCAGAGAAACTGAAGTCCAAAATAAAATTCTCTTTGTCCTTGCAATACTATATTTCAAATAAGTTAGTGTAAAATGTCAATCTCCCCTTTATATTTTATTCAATCTCAGGTATTAGATGGATCTTAATACCTGAGTTTTATTCCTTCAGTAGCTATAACCAGAACTATCTCTCTTGGAAATGAATGTGCGTCTTAGAGCCTTTGGAGTTGTACTATCTTAATGCCAAGTCTATGAGGTGCCTTACTTTTATAGAGTCCAAAGAGCACATAATATTTCAAAACACAGGACCCAAGCTCACCAAATGTAGAACAGAAGTTTCTCCTTCACATCTAGAACAGTTTAGCCCTGGAAAAATTTATTTCACAGAACTCATTTTTTCATGCTGTAGAGACCAGAGTGGAGGTTTGGCGTTGAGTGGTAAAGGAGGGAGGGTGTCATAAAACTTGACTATGGCCTTCCCAGAATGACCTGGAAATAATTCATTCTGTGTCATGTCTCCAAAATCTTCTGAACTAAAATTCATTCCTATCAAGTGATTAATCATGGAGCTATAGTTACCACATTGATTGTCATTTCCCCCTTCAAGACCTGTGTTTCTGGTACTTCAACACTGATTTGAGTATAGGTCCAATCTGGTGATATAGAGACCATGTCCTCATAGAAACAGGCATTTTCATTTCTGAGTCATTTCCACTATTTCTTTCAGTGGATTCTCCTAAGCCTAAGAAACCTACCTTCTAGAAAATGTTTACTTTCCCACTTTGGTTTCAGCTAAAAAGACATACTCTGCAGCTGAAGCTGCTGTTAGTGTTTTTGAGGCCAAGCCTCTAGGGGGCTAATAAAAATCAACACGTCTTTCCTTTGCTTTAATATTACAAACTTTGAATAGCATTTTTGCTGCATTCTTTGCAGTAGTGGGCTAAGTGTCTGGTATTTTGGTTCTTGTTTGGCTTTTTTGTGTTTTTCCATGATCTCATTTTGTTCATCTATTCTAGAAGACTCAAATGAAATAGGGGAGCCCATCCAGCACTACCTTCTGAGGTCTGGAACTCACAGTTTAAAGCTAGAACCTCCCTAGTGCTACTAGCACATGTGGAACACAGCTGCTCCATAGTTTTAAAGTAGCAAATATTGTTCTGCCAACCAGTGACTGAACGGCATGTGAAGACACTCTTTTCCTATAATTGTATATTTGCCTCAGCGCTGCCTGCTTATTAAGGCCTCTGTGATTTGCCAACATCTGCCAAGATATCTGGCAGAGCCCTGGCTGCCATCATATATGCTCTAAGTGTAGTTTAAGACCAAGCTGTAGCAGCCTGCATCCTAAAGTCCCCTGTATTTGGCCAAGACCACCTATGCTTTTGCTGAGGCCCATGTGGCTCATGCCTTTTCTTGCTAATCCTCCCTTGCAGCTGTCATCTGCCAAGAGAGCCTGTACTCTGAAGCCTCTTGCCCAGTCCATAAAAGTTAAAAGCCAAGAGCGCCACAGTAAATGCCCTCTAGTCCCAAATTAGCCCCTATACACACTAAGGTCAAAATGCTCTAGGGCACAAGACTCAAAGCCAAATGTTCTAGCTTTATCAAATCCACCCTCTATGTATTTTCCCCCAAATTCTCATCTTTTGTTTTGTATCTTAGAGTCCCTTAACTCTGAACCTATTTCTGAGGTCATTGAGGGACTCAATATTTATCACTGTTTTTGTCTCAGCTTGATTCTAAACTATTTATTTATTCTACATATTTCTATTTATTATTATTTATTCATTCTATTTATTTTAAACTACTTATTGAGAAATAAGATAACTGGTAAAGTGGAAGCAAAAATAGTAACCTGAATACTAATAAGACATAAGTTGAAGAGGTAGCTTGATTAGGAGTGTGTGTGTGTGTGTGTGTGTGTGTGTGTGTGTGCGTGTAGAGAGGAGGATATGAACAGCTACTACTTAGTACATAAATAAGCAGCATGCTGAAGCCATCTCTATGCAAAAATTTTTTTTAATGATTTGAGACAGTTGAACACGTCCAACTTATTCTCCCCAAATTCCACTGAAGTGGAGGAAGAAAAGGGGTGGAAAATGCCATGAGTGACATAGTTTGAGATCTGTCAACAGCAAGGAAACATCTGGAAGGCAGTAGAAGCATACCATCCTAAAAACAAAAAAATTTAAAATATTTTTCTGGAATGTAGACATTGTTTTTCTACAAAAAAGTGTCCTATGTAAATAATGGTTAATCTCCCAGGTTGGTCCATTTTAATTTTAAGCAAAAAATGTACCTGAAGCACAATAGGGTAATTGGAAGGCCTAGAGAAACTATCATATGCAACAATTCTCTTTAAAAGTAATGCATTCTGGGGCTTCCCTGGTGGCGCAGTGGTTGAGAGTCCGCCTGCCGATGCAGAGGACACGGGTTCGTGCCCCGGCCGGGAGGATCCCACATGCAGCAGAGTGGCTGGGCCAGTGAGCCATGGCCGCTGAGCCTGCGTGTCCGGAGCCTGTGCTCCGCAATGGGAGGGGCCACAACAGTGAGAGGCCCGCGTACCGCAAAAAAAAAAACAAAAAACTAATGCATTCTAAAATGATTTGGATACTACAAAATCCATTTTTCCTTATTGCGGCTCTAACATTCTGGTGGGATTCCCCCAAGCTTTGAGCAACTGTTCATAAAACCTATGCCTGAGGTCGGTTCTCTTGTAAATAGTATGTTAGGTAGGAGGGGGAAGCCGTGGCTCTGGGGATAGGAGTTGAGACCCATGTGGTGATTCTAGGGTAATGAGGGAATGATGAGTTGATAGGATAGGGAATAAATCAGGCAGAGAGGATACAAGGGTGTTTGTGGAGGGGAATAAATATGGTGGATTGTGGAGTGCTGGTGGATTGTGGAGTTACTAGAGAGTTACTGAGTATCTGGATGCTGGTTTCAAAGAAAAGCAAGTATGAAAGGCACTCTTCCAGTATTTCCATCATCTTCTTTACCTGTCACTATCTCCTGAATTAGTCACCACATTGGAAAAGTACAGTCAACAATGTTTTCAATATGGAGGGGATTTGAGGTGGAGGAATTTCTAGCAGAAAACGAAAGAGGTTCTTATGTTATTTTGTTGGGCAATTCATTTACTTACCAGAAACAGGGATGTTATCACTGCAACAAAATATTTCTATTAAATTTCATTCTATAATATTAAATTTTGTCCAGGATGATCTAATAAAAAATATACATATAAAGAATATTCTTTCAGACCATTTATAAAAGAGAATTTTATAGCAGCCATTATAGCAATTATATCAGATGGCAACATTGCAACAGCTTTTAAAATTTGTGTGGTATTACCAGGTGTTTTGCAAATTAGATTAGTACCTGATATATTTAAAAAAAATGTCAAACCAAACATTCTATCATTCAGATTCTGAGTTTTCTAAATTTCTACTTAACTACAACTTTGGTGTGTTAGTTAAAATGCATCTTTTAACGTACTCACCAAGGCATCTTTAATGACAATTTCCATGAATGAAAGTCCAGTTCTGCTTTCATGATTTCGTCATATAAACTTCTCTGAAAGGGAAAATTCCAATCCCATATTAAGGAAAATTTTATTATACATGATTTATCTTTAACAACTTAAATTTACAAAACACTAAACAAAACTTTAAAAATATATGTTAACTTATTTTCACTTTTGTTACTGAATGGGTAGCTTAACACTGAATACCTACTGCCAATCTCCACTGACTGCAGGACATAGAAAAATATATATCTGATGATAGACAAAGGTATTTATATAGAATAGAATAGATAGACAGATAGATAGATAGATGACACATTTGTCAGAAATTATGATAGAATGGTTTCTGTTTTGTTTCATTTGAGGTTCATTGCAATGAGCAGGAATACTCTCACTTGTATTTTGTGACTTAAAATATATGCTGTTTATGTAAAATAAAGTTAATCTTAATTATAATTATGCTTACTTGAAAGAATATATCAGAATTTGCAGTGCACATATGCTCAAACACCTTCTCCCCTCCCACCCTGCACACACACCATACCCTGAATGGAAAAACCAATTCATTAAAATGATAAAAATTTTTAAATATAATATGAACTGCTTTGGTGAATCTTATATTTGAGTTTATCTTAATGTTTTATTCTTAAAGTTCCTAAATTTGAGTTGACATTTATTTTTACATAGCTTCCATTAAGCTTTTACTTTCTGTTATAAGCTCTGGATTAGGAAAAAAATGGGTTTCTTTAAATTGTTAATCTTTAATGATCATTATGCTCATTTCAAAGTTGTAAAATTTCACAGCAAATGGCTTTTTAGGGAACCTTGCTGATTTGCAATTTGTTTTATCAGAAATTTCTTCAACTTTTATTTTCCCGATTATTCTCTTTGAAATTAAAGAACTGTATAATTGTATCTTCATTTCTTTAAAATAGCAGTTAAGACATTTGTAACAATTTTCAACCATTTCCTACATTCTTACTCAGCATTTTATTAAAGTTACTTAAGCTTAAATCATTAATTTTCTTTCTGCTTCCTTTAGCTGTGATAAGAACCAACTCTGTTTGTAAAACGGATGCATGCTTTTTTCTCAAATTCTTCTTTTTGCTTAGGAGTTAAGCATAATTTTAATATATATGTGTATACATATGTAATATGTAATATATTATATAATATGTAATTTTATATCTGGACATATGTATATATATACATATCTACATTTATTTATTAACTTCCTTTTGCTATATTGCCTGTACTCCCCTTATTGCATGCATTTTTAAAAAGTTTTGAAGTCCTTTCTCTCTCCTTCCTCCCATGATATTGTGTAGTACATCTTTCCCTTGCTTCATCATTAATTTCTGACTATGCTCTTTCTTTAATTATTTTTTACTTCTCTTTCAAAATTGCTCCACTTTAGTATGCTTCTATGAGAAAGTATCTTTGTTAACACCACATGCTTAATTTCTTGTTAGGTCTCTTTATAGAAACTTGAGGATCGATCTCTCTCTCTCTCTCTCTCTCTCTCTCTCTCTCTCTCTCTCTCTCTCTCTCTCTATATATATATATATATATATATATATATATATATATATGTGTGTGTGTGTGTATATATGTATATATGTATATATATTCTATCTCAAACATTGTTTATTTAGAGCTTTCTTCAGAGGCAATGTTCTTAGGAAATTCTGGGCTACGGAAGAAAAAACTAAGTAAAAATAGTCTCTGCTGAAATGTATTTTGTTTCTGTTAACTGGATTAATTGTGATTAAATCAGTGAATGAGGGTTGGAAAATTGAAATACCTCAAAATCCAGAATTAAATATGTATTATCAGTAAGGAAAGCAAAAAATTTTATATGTGTTAATTTTTCTTTTTTAAAAAATGTCATGTTGATTTTGGAAGACTACAGAACTTTTGAAATTCCTACTTGTAAATGCATACTAGAAATAACATGTTTTCCACATAGTAATTTTAGTTCTAGTTATTAAAACACTTGATGAATCTACATTTTAAAATATTTCCATTGTTTCTTTCAGTGAATTTACAAAACTCAAACATGTCTTTTTATCTTTTTTCAGTCTCTCTTCCTAATTAAGCTTTCAACCATATCCAGCATTTGGATTTCTAAGAAAGTTTATATAAAAGATACTTGGCATAAACCCTTGCACCGACATCAGATTGTGCTAAAAGTTGCAAACTGGATGTGGTCTATTTAACTTCTCATGATAAAGTTCTACTCCAAGCTTGCTTTACTTTTCTACTAGTTTTCTGATTATTACAATCAGTTTGGTTTTTTCTCTAAGATTTTTTACATGTACTTGTGTTTTACATGTCATATATTTCAGAACATGTACTTCAATGTTGTTTTAAAACAAAAGAACTTACTCTTTTTGACAGCATCAGACACCAAAAAGTCCACGTTCTACCCTACATTGCCAAGACACCCCATCCAGCAGTTAGGGATCATACAACTTTTCAACCTCTTTATCACTTTCAATGAGGAGTTAAAGATATGTATGAATTTTCTACACACTCCCTTTCCATACTTTTACAATTTTGGGGCTCACATGTTCCAGATAAGAAGGAAGAGGACTGCTGATCTCTACATAAGATTTTACCTGAGCAACTGTGTCAAGGGTTCCCAAGACTATCACCAGATTTGGTGATTTGCTGGAAGACACAGGGCTCAGAGGTCATTGGACTCATAATTATGGTTTATTACAGCAAAAGGATAAAAAGCAAAATCATCAAAGGAAAAATTGCACATGGGGCAAAGTCTGGAGGAAACTAGATGTAAGCTTCTAAAAGTTCTCTCCCAGTGGAGTATCACAAGACATAGTTGACATCTCCAGCAACAAAATGAGGAAATATGTATGAAGTATTATTTACCAAAGAAGTCACCTGAGCCTAAGATTCCAGGGCTTTTATTGGGGGTCCATCATGTAGGTATATAGTGCCTGCCTGCCCAATTACTGAAGCTTCAGATAGAAGAAAGGTGAGTGTTCACCATAAATCACATTGCTTGCACATACTCTAGACAGACTGGTTCAAGACACAGGCATGAAAAAACAATTTTATTGGTTAGAATCCATACATTTTTAAACAACTTTATTGAAATATACCTCACATGCTCTACAAATCACCCATTTAAATTATACAATTCAATTGCTTTATTCTATTCACAGACATGTGCAACCATCACAAAAATTTTATAATATTTTCATCACTTCAAAATGAAGTCCTGGATTTGTGGTTTCTAGTTCTACATGTAAGGAGTTTGGAAGTCAATACTCTGCCCAAACAACAAGTAAAAAACCAAACATACTGAAAAATCAACAACTCTTCTCAAATCCATAGAGATAGGAGGACACAGTGCAAACCACGACCCCCAAGACTAGAGAGACAGGCAAATGAATGTAGGGACCCATGACTTACCTGGAACAGACACTCACAAGTGGAAACCCCTGTGAAAACCAGTGCTGGAGTAGGAAAACTTGAACTTTAATTGTTGAATTGCTGGAGGCTCAATGTAGACAATTCTGAGAGTCATATGGTGGCCCCCTCGATATTGTTAATTTACCTCCAGGAGCTCCATCAGATTCCCACAGTAAGTATCAGGAAAAAAAAGTCTCCTGGGGCTTCCAGCAAGGAGAGGGAAAAAGAAACCATTTTGAGGCATGTCACAGCCGTCTGTTCTTCTTAACGAGGCTTGACCTCAGGAGAAACTAGTTAACCAAAGCTTAATCTGCTGGGGTATTATCAGAGCCAAACTCAACTGAGGAAAGAAAATACTCGATTTCAGCTCACAGTAGCCATCCTGTCCCTCAGAGAAAGTCTCATGAAGTTCATAGTGCAGAGGCATAGGCTCACTAAAAGACTTAGACCTAAATGTAGAACAATGGAGTACTTCTCCTCCCCCTCTACAACTCACTACTACATTACTAAAGACCTATTTCCAGCAGTCTTTTTTTTTTTTTTTTTTTTTGTGGTACGTGGGCCTCTCACTGTTGTGGCCTCTCCCGTTGCGGAGCACAGGCTCCGGACGCGCAGGCTCAGCGGCCATGGCTCATGGGCCCAGCCGCTCCGCGGCATGTGGGATCCTCCCAAACCGGGGCGCGAACCCGGTTCCCCTGCATCGGCAGGCGGACGCGCAACCACCGCGCCACCAGGGAAGCCCCAGCAGTCTTTTTTTTAACCAGCATATAGTACTGGCTATCAAGAAAAAATTACAAGACATACCAAAAGACAACAAACGTAATTTGAAGAGACAGAGCAAACATCAGAACCGAAGGCAGGGATGTTGACATTATAAGAGCAGAAATTTAAAACAAATATGATTAATATGCTAAGTGTTGTGATGGATAAAGTAGACACCATGCAATAACGGATGTGCTGTGTAAGCAGAGAATGAAAATGTTAGGGAAAAAAAAGAAATGCTAGAAATAAAAAAAACACTGTAACAGAAATGAAGAATGCCTTTGATGGGCTTATTAGTTCAGGAAAGAATTTCTGAGCTTGAGGATCTCTCAATAAAAATCAGCAAAACTGGAAAGCAAAGAGAACAAAGATTGGAAAAAAACAAAAACCCAGATTATTCAAGGACTGTGGGACAACTACAAAAGATATAACATAAGCATAATGGGAATTCCAGAAGGATAGGAAATAGAGAAAGGAAAAAAAAATATTTGAAACAATTATGATAGAGAATTTCCCCAAATTAATGTCAGACACCAAACCACAGATCCAGGAAGCTCAAAGAACACCAAGCCAGATAAATGCAAACAAACAAACAAACAAAACCCCCTCAAAAAACCAAAAAACCTACACTTGGGCATTCAAATTATAGAAAATAAAAATAAACAAAAAATTCTGAAAGAAGCCAGAGGGAAAACACACCTTATCCATAATAGAACAGAGATAAGACCTACATTTGACTACTGAGAAACAATGTAAGCAAAAAGAGAATGGAGAAAAATATTTAAAGCATTGAGAAAAAAATCAAAAAACAAAAAACACCAAATTAGAATTCTGCATCCTGTGAAATTATTCTTCAAAAATGGAGAAAAAAAGATTTTCTTAGGCAAACAAAAATTAAGGGAATTTATCGCAAATAGACTTGCTTTGTAAGAAATGTTTAAAAGAAATTATGTAGAGAAAAAAATATTAAAAAAATAATATAGGTTAGAAAGTCAGACCTACACAGAGAAGGGAAGAGGACTGGAAAAGTAATAAGTGAAGATAAAAGAAAACATTTCATTTTTCTTATTCTTTTTTCTTTGAAGTATAGTTGATTTACAATATTATATTAGTTTTGGGTGTACAACACAGTGATTCAATGTGGGGAAAAGCAACAAATTTCTGTATATTAATCTCTTATTCTACAACTCTATTGTACTCAATTAGTTCTAATAGTTTTTCTGGTGGAGACTTTAGGGTTTTCTATGTATTGAAATATATATCATGTCATCTGCAAACAGCGACAATTTTACTTCTTCCTTTTCAATTTGAAGGTTTTTTATCTCTTTGTCTTGCCTGATTGTTGTGGCTAAGACTGCCAAACCTATGTTAAATACAGGTGATGAGACTGGGCATCCTTGTCTCCTTCCTGATCTTTTAAGAGAAGCTTTCAGACTTTCATTATTCAGTATGTTGTTAGCTGTGGGTTTGTCATAAGTGGACGTTATTATGTTGAGATACGTTTCCTCTATTACCAACTTTGATGAGAGTTTTTTTTTAAATCATGAATGCATTTTGAATGTCAACAAAATGTCAGATGCTTTTTTCTGTGTATATTGAGATGTTCATGTGATTTTTATACTTCATTTTCTTAATGTGGTATATCACATTCCCTATAATTTTCTTTTACTTGTAGTGTCTTTGTATGGTTTTGGTATTAGGTAATGGTGGCCTCATAGAATAAATTTTGGACTATCTACTACTCTTTAATTTTTTGTAATAGTTTGAGAAGGATCATATTACCTCTTTCTATGTTTCATAGATTTCCACTGAGAGGCAGTCTAGTGCTGGAATTTTGGTTTTGGGGAGTTTTTTGATTACTTATTCAATTTTAATACTAGTCAGCATTCTGTTTAGATAATCTATTTCTTCCTGATTCAGTTTTAGAAAATTGTATATTTCTAGAAATTTGTTCATTTCTTTTAGGTTGTCCAATTTGTTGGCCTATAACAGTTTGTAGTGTTCTCTTATGATCGTTTGTATCTCTGTGATGTTGGTTGAAATTTCTCCTCTTTCATATTTTGGTTACTTGGGTCCTCCTATTTTCTTCTTGGTCAACCTGGCTAAAGTTTTATCAATGTTGTTTATCTTTTCAAAAAAAACCCCGTTGTTTACATTGATATTTTCTTTTTTTTGTCTCTATTTTATTAATTTCCTCTATGATCTTTATTATTTCCTTCATTCTTGTGACTTTGGGGTTTCTTTATCCTTTTTTCTTTTTTTTTTAAACATCTTTATTGAAGTATAATTGCTTTAAAATGTGTTAGTTTCTGCTGTATAACAAAGTGAATCAGCTATAAGTATACATATATACCCATTTCCACTTCCTCTTGCGTCTCCCTCCCACAATCCATATCGCATCCCTCTAGGTGGTAACAAAGCAGTGAGCTGATCTCCCTGTGCTATGAGGCTGCTTCCCACTAGCTATCTATTTTATTTGGGTAATGTATATATGTCAATGCCAGTCTCTTGTTTTGTCCAAGTTTACCCATGCCCCTCCCCGTGTCCTCAAGCCCATTCTCTATTTCTGTGTCTTTATTCCTGTCCTGCCCTTAGGTTCTTCAGAACAATGTTTTTTTGTTTTTAGATTCTATAAATATGTGTTAGCATATGGTATTTGTTTTTCTCTTTTTGACTTACTTCACCCTGTGACAGATGCTAGGTCCATCCACCTCACTACAAATAACTCAATTTTGTTTCCTTTTATGGCCGACTACTATTCCACTTTATACATGTGCCACATCTTCTTTAACCATTCATCTGTTGATGGACACTTAGGTTGCTTCCATGTCCTGGCTATTGTAAATAGTGCTGCAATGAACATTATGGTAAATGCCTCTTTGAATTATGGTTTTCTCAGGGTATATGCCCAGTAGTGGGATGGCTGGGTCATAGGGTAGTTCTATTTTTAGTTCTTTAAGGAATCTTCATACTGTTCTCCATAGTGGCTGTATCAATTTACATTCCCACCAGCAGTGCAAGAGGGTTCCCTTTTCTCCACACTGTCTCCAGCATTTATTGTTTGTAGATTTTTTTGATGATGGCCATTCAGACTGGTGTGAGGTGAAACCTCATTGTACCTTTGATTTACATTTCTCTAATGATTAGTGACGTTGAACATCCATTCATGTGTTTGTTGGCAATCTTTATATCTTCTTTGGAGAAATGTCTGTTTAGGTCTTCTTCCCATTTTTGGATTGGGGTTTTTGTTTTTTTGATATTGAGCTACATGAGCTGCTTGTATATTTTGGAGATTAATCCTTTATCAGTTGCCTCGTTTGCAAATATTTTCCTCCATTCTGAGGTTGTCTTTTTGTCTTGTTTATGGTTTCCTTTGCTGTGCAAAAGCTTTTAAGTTTCATTAGGTCCTCTTTTGCCAGCACCATACTGTCTTGATTACAGTACCTTTGTAGTATAGTCAGAAGTCAGGTAGCCTGATTCCTTCAGCTCCATTTTTCTTTCTCAAGGTTGCTTTGGCTATTCGGGATCTTTTGTGTTTCCATACAAATTGTGAAACTTTTCGTTTATATTTGTTTTTATTTCATTTCTCTAGGAGGTGGGTCTAAAGGGATCTTGCTGTGATTAATGTCATAGAGTGTTCTGCCTATGTTTTCCTATAAGAGTTGTATAGTGTCTGGCCTTACATTTAGGTCTTTAATCCATTTTGAGTTTATTCTTTAGTATGGTGTTAGGGAGTGTTCTAATTTCATTCTTTTACACGTAGCTGTCCAGTTTTCTCAGCACCACTTATTGAAGAGACTGTCTTTTCTCCATTGTATATTCTTGCTTCCTTTATCAAAGATAAGGTTACCATATGTGCATGGGTTTATCTCTGGGCTTTCTATCCTGGTCCATTGATCTATATTTCTGTTCTTTTGCCAGCACCATACTGTCTTGATTACAGTACCTTTGTAGTATAGTCAGAAGTCAGGTAGCCTGATTCCTTCAGCTCCATTTTTCTTTCTCAAGGTTGCTTTGGCTATTCGGGATCTTTTGTGTTTCCATACAAATTGTGAAACTTTTTGTTCTAGTTCTGTGAAAAATGCCATTGGTAGTTTGATAGGGATTGCACTGAATCTGTAGATTGCTTTGGATAGTATAGTCATTTTCACAATATTGATTCTTCCAATCCAAGAAAATGGTATATCTCTCCAACTGTTTGTATCATCTTTAATTTCTTTCATCAGTGTCTTATAGTTTTCTGCATACAGGCCTTTTGTCTCCCTTGGTAGGTTTATTCCTAGGTATTTTATTCTTTTTGTTTTTCACCATTGAGAACAATGCTGGCTGTGGGTTTGTCATATATTGCCTTTATTATGTTGAGGTAAGTTCCCTCTACACCTACTTTCTGGAGGGTTTTTATCATAAATGTGTGTTGAATTTTGTCGAAAGCTTTTTCTGCATTTATTGAGGTTACCATATGGTTTTTATCCTTCAGTTTGTTGATATGGTGTATCACATTTATTAATTTGCATATATTCAAGAATCCTTGCATTCCTGGGATAAACCCCACTTAATCATGGTGTATAATCCTTTTAATGTTCTGTTGGATTCTGTTTGCTAATAATTTGTTGAGGATTTCTGTGTCTATGTTCATCAGTGATATTGGCCTGTAGTTTTCTTTCTTTGTGACATCTTTGTCTGGTTTTGGTATCAGGGTGATGTTGGCCTTGTAGAATGAGTGGGTGTGTTCCTCCCTCTACTATATTTTGGAAGAATTTCAGAAGGAAAGGTGTTAGCTCTTCTCTAAATGTTTGACTGAATTCACCTGTGAAGCCATCTGGTCCTAGGCTTTTGTTTGTAGGAAGATTTTTAACCACCATCTCAATTTCAATGCTTGTGATTGGTCTGTTTATATTTTCTATTTCTTCCTGGTTCAGTTTCAGGAGGTTGTGCTTTTCTAAGAATTTGTTCATTTTTCCCCGTTGTCCATTTTATTGGCATATTGTTGCTTGTAGTAATTTCTCATGATCCTTTGTATTTCTGCAGTGTCAGTTGTTACTTCTCCTTTTTCATGTCTAATTCTGTTGATTTGAGTTTTCTCCCTTTTTTTCTTGATGAGTCTAGCTAATGGTTTATCAAATTTGTTTATCTTCTCAAAGAACAAGCTTTTAGTTTTATTGATCTTTGGTATCATTTCCTTCATTTCTTTTCCATTTATTTTTGATCTGATCTTTATGATTTCTTTCCTTCTGCTATCTTAGGGTTTTTTTGGTTCTTCTTTCTCTAATTGCTTTAGGTTTTTAGATTAGCTTGTTTATTTGAGATTTTTCTTGTTTCTTGAGATAGGATTGTATTGCTATAAACTTCCCTCTTCGAACTGCTTTTGCTGCATCTCATAGGTTTTGGGTCATGTTTTCATTGTCATTTGTTTCTAGGTATTTTTTTTAAATTCCTCTTTGATTTCTTCAGTAATCTCTTGGTTATTTAGTAGCATATTGTTCAGCCTCCATGTGTTTGTATTTTTTACAGTTTTTTTCCTGTAATTGATTTCAAGTCTCATAGCGTTGTGGTCAGAAAAGATACTTGGTACAATTTCAATTTTCTTAAATTTACCAAGGCTTGATTTGTGATCCAAGATAAGATCTATCCTGCAGAATGTTCCATGAGCCCTAGAGAAGAAAGTGTATTCTGTTGTTTTTGGATGGAATGTCCTAACAATATCAATTAAATCCATCTTGTTTAATGTGTCATTTAAAGCTTGTGTTTCCTTATTTATTTTCATTTTGATTGATCGGTCCATTGTTGATAGTGGGGTACTAAATTCTCCTACTATTATTATGTTACTGTTGATTTCCCCTTTTATGGCCGTTAGCATTTGCCTCATGTATTGCGGTGCCCCTATGTTTGGTGCATAAATATTTACAACTGTTATATCTTTTTCTTGGATGGATCCCTTGATCATTATGTAGTGTCCTTCTTTGTCTTTGTAATAGTCTTTATTTTAAAGTCTGTTTGGTCTGATATAAGAATTTCTACCCAGCTCTTTTGATTTCCATTTGCATGGAATACCTTTTTCCATCCTCTCACTTTCAGTCTGTATGTGTCCCTAGGTTTTAAGTGGGTCACTTGTACACAGCATATATATGGGTCTTGTTTTTTTATCCTTTCACCCAGTCTATGTCTTTTGGTGGGAGCATTTAATCCATTTACATTTAAGGTAATTATCAATATGTATGTTCCTGTTACCATTTTCTTAATTGTTTTGGGTTTGTTTTTGTAGGTGTTTTCCTTCTCTTGTGTTTCCTGTCTAGAGAAGTTCCTTAGCATTTGTTGTAAAGCTGGCTTGGTGGTGCTTAATTCTCTTAGCTTTTACTTGTCTGTAAAGGTTTTATTATCTCCATCAAATCTGAATGACATCCTTGCTGGGTAGAGTAATCTTGGTTGTCGGTTTTTGCCTTTCATCACTTTAAATATGTCCTGCCACTCCCTTCTGGCTTGCAGAGTTTCTGCTGAAAGAGCAGCTGTTAACCTTATAGGGATTCTCTTGTATTTTATTTGTTACTTTTCCCTTGCTGCCTTAAATATTTTTTCTTTGTATTTAATTTTTGATAGTTTGATTAATATGTGTCTTGGTGTGTTTCTCCTTGGATTTATACTGTATGGGACTCTCTGCACTTCCTGGACTTGACTGACTATTTCCTTTCCCATATTAAGGAAGTTTTCAACTATAATCTCTTCAAATGTTTTCTCAGTCCCTTTCTTTTCCTCTTCTTCTCCTGGGACCTCTATATTTCAATTGTTGATGTGTTTAATATTGTCCCAGAAGTCTCTGAGACTGTCCTCAATTCTTTTCATTCTTTTTTCTTTATTCTGCTCTGTGGTAGTTATTTCCACTATTTTATCTTCCAGGTCACATATTCATTCTTCTGTCTCAGTTATTCTGCTAGTGATTCCTTCTAGAGAATTTTAAATTTCATTTATTGTGTTGTTTATCATTGTTTGTTTGCTCTTTAGTTCTTTTCGGTCCTTGTTAAACATTTCTTGTATTTTCTCCATTCTATTTCCAAGATTTTAAATCATCTTTACTATCATTATTCTGAATTCTTTTGTTAAACATTTCTTGTATTTTCTCCATTCTATTTCCAAGATTTTGAATCATCTTTACTATTGATATTCTGAATTCTTTTTCAGATAGACTGCCTATTTCCTCTTCATGTTTGGTCTGGTGGATTTTTACTTTGCTCCTTCATCTGCTGTGTATTACTATGTCTTCTCATTTTACTTAATTTACTGTGTTTGGGGGGTCTCCGTTTTGCAGGCTGCAAGTTCATAGTTCCTATTGTTTTTGATGTATGTCCCCAGACAGACTGTTGGTTCAGTGGGTTGTGTAAGCTTCCTGGTGGAGGGGACTGGTGCCTGTGTTCTGGTGGATGAGGCTGGATCTTGTCTTTCTGGTGGGCAGGACTGCATACTGTGGTATGTTGGGGTGTGTGTGAACTTATGATTTTAGTCAGCTTCTCTGGTAATAGGTGGGGTTGTGTTCCTGTCTTGCTAGTTGTTTGGCATGGGGTGTAAATAAAGTTATTAAAATAAAAATTATTAAAATAAAAATTTTAAAAATAATTAAAAAAATAAGACAGCAACCAAACCAATAGACAATTATACCAATGATAACAAGTGCTAAAAACTATACTGAGATAAACATAAAAATCTGAAACTAGTCAGTGGCATATAGCACACCCCAAGTCTACAGTTGCTCCTAAAGCCACTGCTTCAATTTTGGGATGATTCACTGTCTATTCAGGTATTCCACAGATGCAGGGTACATCAGTTTGATTGTGGAGATTTAATCCGCGGCTCTTGAGGCTACACGGAGAAATTTCCCTTTCTCTTCTTTGTTCACACAGCTCCTGGGGTTCAGCTTTTGTTTTGACCCCACCTCTGTGTGCAGGTCCCCCTCTGGCGTCTGTTCTTCACTGAGACAGGAGGGGGTTAAAGGAACGGCTGATTAAGGAGCTCTGGCTCACTCAGGCCAGGGGGGGAGGGAGGGGTACGGAATGTGGGGCGAGCCTGCAGTGGCAGTACCTGATGTGACATTTCAACAGCCTGAGGCATGCCGTGTGTTTACCAGCGAGGTTGTCCCTGGATCATGGGACCCTGGCAGTGACGGGCTACACAGGCTCCCAGGAGGGGAGGTGTGGGTAGTGACCTGTGCTTGCACACAGGATTCTTGGTGGCTTCAGCAGCTGCCTTAGAGTTTCATGCCTGCCTCTGGTGTCCTCACTGATAGCCATGGCTTGTGCCCATCTTTGAAGCTTGTTTAGGTGGTGTTCTGAATCTCCTCTCCTCGCGCATCTGGAAATGATGGTCTCTTGCCTCTTAGGCAGTTCTAGACTTTTTCCCGGACTCCCTCCTGGTTAGCTGTGGCACGCTAGCCCCCTTCAGGCTGTGTTCACTCAGCCAGCCCCAGTCCTCTCACTGGGATCTGAACTCCAAACCCCGAGCCTCAGCTCCCAGCCCCCACCTGCCCCAGCAGGTGAGCAGACAATCCTCTTAGGCTGGTGAGTGCTAGTTGGCACCAATCCTCTGTGTTGGGAATCTCTCCACTTTACCCTCTGCACCCCTGTTGCTGTGCTCTCCTCTGTGGCTCCAAAGCTTTCCTCCCACCCACCTGCCATTTCCACCAGTGAAGGATCCTCCTAGTTTGTGGAAACTTTTCCCCCTTCACAGCTCCCTACCAGAGGTGCAGGTCCTGTCCCTAATCTTTTGTCTCTGTTTTTTCTTTTTTCTTTTGCCCTACACAGATACGTGGGGAGTTTCTTGCCTTTTGGGAAGTCTAAGGTCTTCTGCCAGCATTCAGTAGGTGTTCTGTAGGATTTGTTCCACATGTAGATGTATTTTTTATGTATTTGTGGAGAGGAAGGTGATCTCCACGTCTTACTCCTCTGCCATCTTGAAGGTCCTCTCCTATTCCTCTTTTTCTAATTCCTTTAGATGGTAGGTTAGGTTGTTTATTTCAGATTTTTCTGGTTTCCTGAGGTAGGCATGTAACACTATAAAATTTCATCTTAGAACTTCTTTTGCTGTGTCCTCTAGATTTTGGAAAGTTGTGTTTTTATTTTCATTCATTGCAAGGTATCTTCTGACTTCCTCTTTGATTTCCTCATTGATCCCCTTTTTTAGCAGCATTATGTTCATTCTCCACATATTTGTGTTTTTCACATTTTTCTTCCTGTAATTGATTTCTAGTTTTATTCCATTGTGGTTGGAAAAGATGCTTGATATAATTTCTATCCTTTTAAATTTGTTGAGACTTGTTTTATGGCCTAGCATGTAATCTATCCTGGAGAACATTCCATGTGCACTTGAAAAAAATGTGTTTTCTGCTGCTTTTGGATGGAATGTCCTGTAGATATCTATTAAGCCTAACTGGCCTAATGCATTATTCAAAGCCATTGCTTCCTTACTGATTGTCTAACTGGATAATCTGTCCCTCTATGTAAGTTGTGTTAAAGTCTTTGATTATTATTGCCTTACTGCCAATTTCACCTTTTCTGTTTGTTAAAATTTCTTTATATATTTAGGTGCTCCTATATTAAGTACATATGTTTATGAATGTTTTATCAACTTCTTGTATTGATCATTATAGAAAAAATCATCATATAATACCCTTCTTTGTCTTTTGTAGACTTTCTTTTAAAGTCTATTTTGTCTGATATGAGTATTGCTACCCCTGCTTTCTTTTCATTTCCATTTGCATGAAATATATTTTTCCATCCCCTCACTTTCAGTGTGTGTATATATTTAGCTCTGAAGTGAGTCTCTCACAGGCAGCATATAGATTGGTCTTGTTTTTGTTTTTAATCCAAAAGCCATTCTATGTCTTTTGATTGGAGCACTTAGTCCAATGACATTTAAAGTGATCACTGATAGGTAGGTACTTTGCCATTTCGTTACTTGTTTTCTGGTTGTTTCTGTAGTTCTTCTCTTCTTCTTTGAGTCTCTTCCCTTGTGGTTTGATGAATATTTTTACTGTTATGCTTGTGTTCCTTTCTCTCTAGTTTTTGTGTATCTATTGTAGGGTTTTGATTTATAGTTACCATGGAGCTCATATATATTAACCTATAACTGTATCTACTTGTTTTAAGTAATAGTGATTTAAGTTCAAACATTATATTACTCCTCTCCCCCATGTTTTGTGTTTTTTTTTTTTTTTTTTTTTTTTTTTTTG
>NC_041214.2:123305504-123310685 GCF_002837175.3 Physeter macrocephalus
TAGGATTGTATTGCTATAAACTTCCCTCTTCGAACTGCTTTTGCTGCATCTCATAGGTTTTGGGTCATGTTTTCATTGTCATTTGTTTCTAGGTATTTTTTTTAAATTCCTCTTTGATTTCTTCAGTAATCTCTTGGTTATTTAGTAGCATATTGTTCAGCCTCCATGTGTTTGTATTTTTTACAGTTTTTTTCCTGTAATTGATTTCAAGTCTCATAGCGTTGTGGTCAGAAAAGATACTTGGTACAATTTCAATTTTCTTAAATTTACCAAGGCTTGATTTGTGATCCAAGATAAGATCTATCCTGCAGAATGTTCCATGAGCCCTAGAGAAGAAAGTGTATTCTGTTGTTTTTGGATGGAATGTCCTAACAATATCAATTAAATCCATCTTGTTTAATGTGTCATTTAAAGCTTGTGTTTCCTTATTTATTTTCATTTTGATTGATCGGTCCATTGTTGATAGTGGGGTACTAAATTCTCCTACTATTATTATGTTACTGTTGATTTCCCCTTTTATGGCCGTTAGCATTTGCCTCATGTATTGCGGTGCCCCTATGTTTGGTGCATAAATATTTACAACTGTTATATCTTTTTCTTGGATGGATCCCTTGATCATTATGTAGTGTCCTTCTTTGTCTTTGTAATAGTCTTTATTTTAAAGTCTGTTTGGTCTGATATAAGAATTTCTACCCAGCTCTTTTGATTTCCATTTGCATGGAATACCTTTTTCCATCCTCTCACTTTCAGTCTGTATGTGTCCCTAGGTTTTAAGTGGGTCACTTGTACACAGCATATATATGGGTCTTGTTTTTTTATCCTTTCACCCAGTCTATGTCTTTTGGTGGGAGCATTTAATCCATTTACATTTAAGGTAATTATCAATATGTATGTTCCTGTTACCATTTTCTTAATTGTTTTGGGTTTGTTTTTGTAGGTGTTTTCCTTCTCTTGTGTTTCCTGTCTAGAGAAGTTCCTTAGCATTTGTTGTAAAGCTGGCTTGGTGGTGCTTAATTCTCTTAGCTTTTACTTGTCTGTAAAGGTTTTATTATCTCCATCAAATCTGAATGACATCCTTGCTGGGTAGAGTAATCTTGGTTGTCGGTTTTTGCCTTTCATCACTTTAAATATGTCCTGCCACTCCCTTCTGGCTTGCAGAGTTTCTGCTGAAAGAGCAGCTGTTAACCTTATAGGGATTCTCTTGTATTTTATTTGTTACTTTTCCCTTGCTGCCTTAAATATTTTTTCTTTGTATTTAATTTTTGATAGTTTGATTAATATGTGTCTTGGTGTGTTTCTCCTTGGATTTATACTGTATGGGACTCTCTGCACTTCCTGGACTTGACTGACTATTTCCTTTCCCATATTAAGGAAGTTTTCAACTATAATCTCTTCAAATGTTTTCTCAGTCCCTTTCTTTTCCTCTTCTTCTCCTGGGACCTCTATATTTCAATTGTTGATGTGTTTAATATTGTCCCAGAAGTCTCTGAGACTGTCCTCAATTCTTTTCATTCTTTTTTCTTTATTCTGCTCTGTGGTAGTTATTTCCACTATTTTATCTTCCAGGTCACATATTCATTCTTCTGTCTCAGTTATTCTGCTAGTGATTCCTTCTAGAGAATTTTAAATTTCATTTATTGTGTTGTTTATCATTGTTTGTTTGCTCTTTAGTTCTTTTCGGTCCTTGTTAAACATTTCTTGTATTTTCTCCATTCTATTTCCAAGATTTTGAATCATCTTTACTATTGATATTCTGAATTCTTTTTCAGATAGACTGCCTATTTCCTCTTCATGTTTGGTCTGGTGGATTTTTACTTTGCTCCTTCATCTGCTGTGTATTACTATGTCTTCTCATTTTACTTAATTTACTGTGTTTGGGGGGTCTCCGTTTTGCAGGCTGCAAGTTCATAGTTCCTATTGTTTTTGATGTATGTCCCCAGACAGACTGTTGGTTCAGTGGGTTGTGTAAGCTTCCTGGTGGAGGGGACTGGTGCCTGTGTTCTGGTGGATGAGGCTGGATCTTGTCTTTCTGGTGGGCAGGACTGCATACTGTGGTATGTTGGGGTGTGTGTGAACTTATGATTTTAGTCAGCTTCTCTGGTAATAGGTGGGGTTGTGTTCCTGTCTTGCTAGTTGTTTGGCATGGGGTGTCCAGCACTGGAGCTTTCTGGTCGTTGAGTGGAGCTGTGTCTTAGCATTGAAACGGAGATCTCTGGAGATCTCTCACTGATTGATATTACGTGGGGCTGGGAGGTCTCTGGTGTTCCATTGTCCTGAACTCAGCTCTCCCACCTTCGAGGCTCAGGCGTGACACCCTGCTGGAGCACCTGGACCCTGTCAGCCACATGTCTCAGAGGAAAAGGAGGAAAAAAATGAGAAAGAAAGAAAGAAAGAAAGAAGGAAAGAAAGAAAGAAAGAAAGAAAGAAAGAAAGAAAGAAAGAAAGAAAGAGAGGAAGGAAGGAAGGAAGGAAGGAAGGAAGGAAGGAAGGAAGGAGAAAAAATAAAATAAATAAAGTTATTAAAATAAAAATTATTAAAATAAAAATTTTAAAAATAATTAAAAAAATAAGACAGCAACCAAACCAATAGACAATTATACCAATGATAACAAGTGCTAAAAACTATACTGAGATAAACATAAAAATCTGAAACTAGTCAGTGGCATATAGCACACCCCAAGTCTACAGTTGCTCCTAAAGCCACTGCTTCAATTTTGGGATGATTCACTGTCTATTCAGGTATTCCACAGATGCAGGGTACATCAGTTTGATTGTGGAGATTTAATCCGCGGCTCTTGAGGCTACACGGAGAAATTTCCCTTTCTCTTCTTTGTTCACACAGCTCCTGGGGTTCAGCTTTTGTTTTGACCCCACCTCTGTGTGCAGGTCCCCCTCTGGCGTCTGTTCTTCACTGAGACAGGAGGGGGTTAAAGGAACGGCTGATTAAGGAGCTCTGGCTCACTCAGGCCAGGGGGGGAGGGAGGGGTACGGAATGTGGGGCGAGCCTGCAGTGGCAGTACCTGATGTGACATTTCAACAGCCTGAGGCATGCCGTGTGTTTACCAGCGAGGTTGTCCCTGGATCATGGGACCCTGGCAGTGACGGGCTACACAGGCTCCCAGGAGGGGAGGTGTGGGTAGTGACCTGTGCTTGCACACAGGATTCTTGGTGGCTTCAGCAGCTGCCTTAGAGTTTCATGCCTGCCTCTGGTGTCCTCACTGATAGCCATGGCTTGTGCCCATCTTTGAAGCTTGTTTAGGTGGTGTTCTGAATCTCCTCTCCTCGCGCATCTGGAAATGATGGTCTCTTGCCTCTTAGGCAGTTCTAGACTTTTTCCCGGACTCCCTCCTGGTTAGCTGTGGCACGCTAGCCCCCTTCAGGCTGTGTTCACTCAGCCAGCCCCAGTCCTCTCACTGGGATCTGAACTCCAAACCCCGAGCCTCAGCTCCCAGCCCCCACCTGCCCCAGCAGGTGAGCAGACAATCCTCTTAGGCTGGTGAGTGCTAGTTGGCACCAATCCTCTGTGTTGGGAATCTCTCCACTTTACCCTCTGCACCCCTGTTGCTGTGCTCTCCTCTGTGGCTCCAAAGCTTTCCTCCCACCCACCTGCCATTTCCACCAGTGAAGGATCCTCCTAGTTTGTGGAAACTTTTCCCCCTTCACAGCTCCCTACCAGAGGTGCAGGTCCTGTCCCTAATCTTTTGTCTCTGTTTTTTCTTTTTTCTTTTGCCCTACACAGATACGTGGGGAGTTTCTTGCCTTTTGGGAAGTCTAAGGTCTTCTGCCAGCATTCAGTAGGTGTTCTGTAGGATTTGTTCCACATGTAGATGTATTTTTTATGTATTTGTGGAGAGGAAGGTGATCTCCACGTCTTACTCCTCTGCCATCTTGAAGGTCCTCTCCTATTCCTCTTTTTCTAATTCCTTTAGATGGTAGGTTAGGTTGTTTATTTCAGATTTTTCTGGTTTCCTGAGGTAGGCATGTAACACTATAAAATTTCATCTTAGAACTTCTTTTGCTGTGTCCTCTAGATTTTGGAAAGTTGTGTTTTTATTTTCATTCATTGCAAGGTATCTTCTGACTTCCTCTTTGATTTCCTCATTGATCCCCTTTTTTAGCAGCATTATGTTCATTCTCCACATATTTGTGTTTTTCACATTTTTCTTCCTGTAATTGATTTCTAGTTTTATTCCATTGTGGTTGGAAAAGATGCTTGATATAATTTCTATCCTTTTAAATTTGTTGAGACTTGTTTTATGGCCTAGCATGTAATCTATCCTGGAGAACATTCCATGTGCACTTGAAAAAAATGTGTTTTCTGCTGCTTTTGGATGGAATGTCCTGTAGATATCTATTAAGCCTAACTGGCCTAATGCATTATTCAAAGCCATTGCTTCCTTACTGATTGTCTAACTGGATAATCTGTCCCTCTATGTAAGTTGTGTTAAAGTCTTTGATTATTATTGCCTTACTGCCAATTTCACCTTTTCTGTTTGTTAAAATTTCTTTATATATTTAGGTGCTCCTATATTAAGTACATATGTTTATGAATGTTTTATCAACTTCTTGTATTGATCATTATAGAAAAAATCATCATATAATACCCTTCTTTGTCTTTTGTAGACTTTCTTTTAAAGTCTATTTTGTCTGATATGAGTATTGCTACCCCTGCTTTCTTTTCATTTCCATTTGCATGAAATATATTTTTCCATCCCCTCACTTTCAGTGTGTGTATATATTTAGCTCTGAAGTGAGTCTCTCACAGGCAGCATATAGATTGGTCTTGTTTTTGTTTTTAATCCAAAAGCCATTCTATGTCTTTTGATTGGAGCACTTAGTCCAATGACATTTAAAGTGATCACTGATAGGTAGGTACTTTGCCATTTCGTTACTTGTTTTCTGGTTGTTTCTGTAGTTCTTCTCTTCTTCTTTGAGTCTCTTCCCTTGTGGTTTGATGAATATTTTTACTGTTATGCTTGTGTTCCTTTCTCTCTAGTTTTTGTGTATCTATTGTAGGGTTTTGATTTATAGTTACCATGGAGCTCATATATATTAACCTATAACTGTATCTACTTGTTTTAAGTAATAGTGATTTAAGTTCAAACATTATATTACTCCTCTCCCCCATGTTTTGTGTTTTTTTTTTTTTTTTTTTTTTTTTTTTTGTGGTATGCGGGCCTC
>NC_041214.2:123310741-123324289 GCF_002837175.3 Physeter macrocephalus
GTGGTATGCGGGCCTCCCTCTGCTGCGGCCTCTCCCGTTGCGGAGCACAGGCTCCGGACGCGCAGGCCCAGCGGCCATGGCTCATGGGCCCAGCCGCTCCGCGGCATGTGGGATCCTCCCAGACCGGGGCACGAACCCGGTTCCCCTGCATCGGCAGGCAGACGCGCAACCACTGCGCCACCAGGGAAGCCCTGTTTTGTGTTTTTGATGTTGTATTTTACATCTTTATGTCTACCCTTTAACTGTTTATTGTAGTTTAGTTGATTTAAAAATTTTTGTTTTTAATCTTTGCATTAGCTTGTTTAAGTGGCTGATCCATAGCCTTTACTATATATTTTCTTTACTAGTGGGATCTTCCCTTTCCTATAATTTATTATTATAATTTTGGTAGCCTTTTCTTTTCACTGAAAGAAAACCCTTCAACATTTATTGTAAGGTGGTTTAGTATTAATGGATTCATTTAGTTTTTGCTTGTCTGAGAAGTTATTTATCTCTCCCTCAATTCTGAATGATAATATTACTGGATAGTATACTAGATTTTAGCTTTTTCCCTTTCAGCACTTTAAATATATCATGTCATTCCCTTATGGCCTGAAAAGTTTCTGCAGAAAAAGCAACTGATAGCCTTATGTGGTTCCCTTATATGTGACTCTTTTTTTTTCTCTTGCTACCTTTAAAATTCTCTCTTTAAGTTTTGCCATTTTAATTATGATATGTCTTAGTGTGGGTATTTCTGGATTCATCTTGTTTGGGACTCTCTTTGTTTCATGTACTTGTAAATCTGTTTTCTTCTTCAGTTTTGGGTAGTTTTCAGTCAAATTCCATCAGATACATTTTCTACCCTTTCTCTCTCTTCTCCTTAGACTCCTATATTGTGAATGTTAGGATGCTTGATGTTGTCCCAATGGTCTTTTAAACTATTTTCATTTCTTAAACTTTGTTTTTCTTTTTGCTGTTCTGATTGGGCAGTTTCCATTATTCTATCTTCCAGGTGGTTTATGTTGTTCTCCTGTTTTACCTAATCTGCTGTTAATTCCATCTTGTGTATTTTTCATTTCAGTTATTGTATTCTTCAAGTCACACTGACTTTTTAAAATTTTATTTCTTTGTTAAAATTTTCACTGTGTTCATCTATTCTTTTCCCAAGTTTGTTTAGCATTCTTATTACTATTGCTTTGAAATCTTTGTCTGGTAAATTATTTATCTCTTTCATTAGGGTTTTTCTCTGGGTTTTTTTTTTTCTTATTTTTTCATTTGAAACATATTCTTCTATCTTATTTTGTTTAACTTTCTCTGTCCCTATTAAATTAGGTAAACCAGGGCCTCCCTGGTGGCACAGTGGTTGGGAGTCTGCCTACCGATGCAGGGGACATGGGTTCATGTCCCGGTCCGGGAAGATCCCACATGCCGCGGAGCGGCTAGGCCTGTGAGCCATGGCCGCAGAGCCTGTGCGTCCGGGGGAAGATCCCACATGCCGCGGAGCGGCTAGGCCCATGAGCCATGGCTGCTGAGCCTGCGTGTCCAGAGCCTATGCTCCGCAATGGGAGAGGCCACAACAGTGAGAGGCCCATGTACTGCAAAAAAAAAAAAAAAAAAAAAAATAGGTAAACCAGTTACCTATCCCAGTCTTGAAGGGGTGTTCTTGTGTGGGAGAGTTCCTATGTAGTCTGTGTATACCCAGTAGCTTTGGGGGAAGAGCTGGATTTGAAGTGAGCATGGGTCATGTCTTCCCCTAGGGTGTGCTGTCAGCCACCATCTTGTTGGGAGTTAGGGCTGGAGATGGAGGAGCTAGAGCTAGGTGTAAGACAAGGCTTCTGCTATGCTAAATGGCAGCTGCCACATTCTCAGGGCTGAGATCAGGGCCCAAGTATCTGGAAAAGAAGCCCTGAGGGATTTGAGTTTCTCCTTTGTTTGATGGTAGACCCTGCCTTGGTTGGGATAGTGGCAGGGGCCTGAGGGAGTGGGACTGCACTTTAATGCCATTTTCACTTTTTCCCATTGTGCGAGCCTTGGTTAGAGGCTAGGTTGGGGCCAGAGGGGTTGATGCCACACTACTGAGCTGGTTTCACTCTTGCTGATAATGTCAGTCTCTGCCCTAGAACTAGTTTTGTTCCTCCAAATGTGGGCAGAAATGTGCACTCTGGCAATGGCTACTTCCACCATTGCCAGAGGCAGGTTTGTGTTCAAGCTGGTTCCATTCTCTCTAATTATGTGCATTCTTATTAGCAACGGCAGCCTCCAGTCTAGTGGAGAGCAGTGCCAGGGCAAGAGGTGCTGGAGCAGGCTTCCGGTACAGCCTGTGATGTGTGCTGGGACAGTCCCAGCAAGCCAGCCAGAGCCCCATGCAGTTTTCAATCTGTTGCCTCTGCACTATGACTGTGAATAAGCAAGGGTGTGTGCCCACTGTTCAAGACCAGAGTCTTGGTTGCTTACAGTCCTTTGATAAGCCTCACCAGTTTCTGAACCAGCTAAGAAGACTCCCAGAATCAGACGCCAAGACTAGAGTGCCTAATGCAGTTTGAACCCCTCACTTCTTGGGACAGATTCCTGAGCCTATGATATCCTCTTCCTCTTCTGGGTTTCCCACCAGGGGGGGTCCTGACCAGATTGCCTCTCTTCTTTTCCTACCAGACTCCATGTGAAACTTTCTTTACAGTCTTCATTGCAGAAGAGCCTTTCTGCTAGCCTTCAGGTTGTTTTCAGTAAGAGTTTCTCCACATGTAGTTGTACATGTGTTCATGGGGGAAGGTGAGTTCAGCATCCTTCTACTCCACCATCTTAATCCTCTAATTTGCTTATTCCTAATTGATCTAAGAGATAACAGTTTGTTCAAAAAAATAATAGAAACCACATATTTGATTATGTATGCTTATATTTTATATGTATATTTGGTATGCTTATATATAAGTGAAATGAATGACAGCAATGACATAAGCAATGGGAGAAAAGAAATTAGAATTGTTTTCTCATTATAAGGTACTCACACTACATGTGAAGTGCTATATGTTATTTGAAAGTGGACTTGGATTAGTTGTAAATATATATTGCAATCTCTAGGGCAACCACTAAAAAAGTATAACTGATATGTTAAGAAAGGAGAGAAAATTACATCATATAAAATGCTTGGTTTAAACAAAAGACAGAACAAAATGTATGTATGACAAAAATAGAAACAAAGGAACAAGGGCAACAAATAGAAAACAGAAATATGGTAGATATTAATCTAACTATGTTGACAATCACTTTTAATAATAATAGTCTAAAATGTACCAATTAAAAGACAGAGATTGTCAAAGCGGTCAAAAGACACAACTCAACTATATGTCGTCTACAAGAAACCCAATTTAAATAAAAAGACACATAAAGATTAAAAGTAAATAAATGGAAAAAAATATACCATGCTAATGCTAATCCAAAGGAAAGAGGAGGGCCTTCCCTGGTGGCGCAGTGGTTGAGAGTCCGTCTGCCGATGCAGGGGACACAGGTTTGTGCCCCGGTCCGGGAAGATCCCACATGCCGTGGAGCGGCTGGGCCTGTGAGCCACGGCCGCTGAGCCTGCAAGTCTGGAGCCTGTGCTCCACAATGGGAGAGGCCACAACAGTGAGAGGCCTGCATACCACAAAAACAAAGAAATAAAAAACAACAACAAAAAAACAAACAAACAAAAAAGGAAACAGGAGTAGCTATATGAATTTCATATAGAAAAGACTGAAAAGTAAGGGAAGTTATCAGGTGTAAAGATGGGAATTACATAATAATAAATGTGTCAGTTCTTTAAGAAGACATAACAATTCTTAATGCATATACACCTAACACCAGAGCACCAAACTGCATGAGGCAAAAACTGATAGAATTGCAAGAAGAAATAGGGGGATTCACTATCATAGTTGGAGACTTTAATGCCCCCTTCTCAGAAATGGACAGTTCCAGCTGGCAGAATATCAGTAAATACATATTTGAACTCAACAGCACCATCAAACAACTAGATATAATTGACGACGTCTATAGACTACTTAATCCAATCACAGCAGAATACACATTTTTCTCAAGCTGTTCACCAAAATAGACAACATTCTGGGCCATAAAACACACTGTAACAAATTTAAAAGGAAAGGAATCATAATTTCTGCTCTCAGACCTCAATGGAATAAAACAAGAAATCACAACAGAAATATGACTGAAAAATACCAAAATACAAAGAGATTAAGCAATGTACTTCTAAATAACACATGTGTCAAAAAAATTTCAGTGGATATTAAGAATAGTGTTAACTAAGTGACAATGAAAACACAACTTATCAAACTATGTGGGATGAAGAGAAAACAGTGTTTACAGGGAAGTTTACAGCATTGCATATGGATACATGCATGCATGAATACATATACTAGAAAAGAAGAAAGATCTAAAATTAATAATCTAAGTTTCCACCTTAGGAAACTAGAAAAAAAAAAAGAACAAATTAAATCCAAAGTAAGCAGAAGAGGGCTTCCCTGGTGGCGCAGCGGTTGCGCGTCCGCCTGCCGATGCAGGGGAACCGGGTTCGCGCCCCGGTCTGGGAGGATCCCACGTGCCGCGGAGCGGCTGGGCCCGTGAGCCATGGCCGCTGAGCCTGCGCGTCCGGAGCCTGTCCTCCGCCGCAGCAGAGGGAGGCCCGCATACCACAAAAAAAAAAAAAAAAAAAAAAAAAAAAAAAAAAAAACAAAGTAAGCAGAAGATAATAAATAAGAATTAGAGCAGAAATTAATGAAATCAAAAACAGGAAATCAACAGAGAAAATCAACAAAACCAAAAGCTGGTTCTTTGAAAAGATAATAAAAGCAATAATTCTATAGCTAGGCTAAGAAAAAAAGAAAGAGGACACAAATTACTACTATCAGAAATGAAAGAAGGGTACATCATTATAGATCCTATGGAAATTTAAAGAATAAAATAATATTATAGAAAATTCTATATCCTTTTATACACATTTGACAAAGTAGAGAAAATGAACAAAATTCTTGAAAGACACAGCCTGCCAAAACTCACACAAGAAGAAATAGACACAAAGAATAAGCCCATGTATATTAAAGAAATTGAGTCAATAACTTAAAACCTTCCAAAGCAAAGCATCAGGCCCAAATGGGTTCACTGGTGAATTCTCCCAAAAATTTAATGAAGTAATTTTAACAATTTTCTACAATCTCTTTTAGAGGATAGAAGCTGAGGGAATACTTCCTAACTCATTCTATGAGGTCAACACTACACTGATAGCAAAAACAGACAAAGACATTACAAGAAAAGAAAACTATAGGCCAATGTCTCTCACAAACATAGATATAAAAATCCTTAACAAAATATTAGCAAATTGAATCCAACAACGTAGAAAAAAAATATACACAATGACCAATTGGGATTTATGTCAAGTATGCAAGGATAATTCAACATTTGAAAATCAATTAATGTAATCCAACACATCAATAGACAAAAAAAATAAAATCACATGATCATAACAATAGATGTTGAAAAAACCATTTGACAAATCCTAACACCCATTTATGATAAAAACTCTCAGTAAACTAGGAATAGAGAATAATTTTCTCAACTTGAAAAAGACTATCTATAAAAACCTACATTTAACATCATACTTAGTGGTGAGAAACTTGAAGCTTTCCCTGTAAGATCAGGTACAAGTCAAGCAAGTCCTCTCTTACCACTCCTTTTCAACATTATACAGGAAGTCTTTGCTAATGCAATATGGCAAGAAAAGGAAATAAAGGTACATTTATTAGGAAGGAAGATATAAAACTGTCTTCTTTGAAGATGACGTGATGATTGTCTGTATAGAAAATATGAAAGAATCAACAAAAAGATACCTGGAACTAATAAGTGATTATAGTAAGGCTACAGGATACAAAGTTAATATACAAAAGTCAATTCCTCTCCTATATATCAGCAATGAACAAGTGGAATTTGAAATTAAAAACATAATATCATTTATAGTAACATTCAAAAAATGAAATAAGTATAAATCTAACAAATATGTACAATATATGAGGAAATCTACAAAACTGATGAACAACAATAAAAAATAACTAACTAAATGGAGAGATATTCTATGTTCATGAATAGGAAGACTCAATATTGTCAAGATATCAATTCTTCCCAACTGCATATCTATATTCAATGCAATAACAATCAAAATGCCAGCTGGTTATTTTATGAATATTGAAAACTGATTCTAAAGTTTTACATGGAGAGGCAAAAGACCCAGAATATCCAACATAATATTGAAGGAGAATAAATTTGGAGGACTGATGCTAACTGACTTCAAGACTTACTACAAAGCTATAGTAATCAAGACAGTGTGGTATTGGCAAAAGAACAGACAAATTAATCAATGGAACTGAATAGAGATCCTAGAAATAGACACTCATATATAGAATCAACTGATCTTTGACAAAGGAACAAAGATAATCTCTACAACAAATGATGCAGAAAACTGGATATCCACTTGCAAAAACATACACCTAGATGCAAACCTTACACCCTTCAGTGTCTCCAGTGTGGAGACACTGGAACCCTTGTACACTGTTGGTAGGAATGTCAATTGGTGCACCTGATATGAAGAACAATATGGAGGTTCCTCAAAAATTAAAAATAGAACTATCATATGATCCAGCAATCCCACTTCTGGATCTACATCCCAAAGAATTGAAAATAGGATCTTGAAGAGATACTTGTACTCCCATGTTCTTTGGAACATTATTCATAATAGGACAGATAGGAAAATAACCTAATTGTCCACTGATAGATGAATGGATAAAGAAAATTTTGGTATATACATATACTGTAATATTATTCAGACTTTAAAAAGGAAAGCTTGCCACATTTGACAACATGGCTGACATTATGCTAAGTGAAATAAGCCAGTCACTGAAGGACAAATACTGCGTGGTTCCACTTAGATATCTAATATAGTTAAACTCATAGAAACAGAGAGTAAAGTGATGGTTGCCAGCAACTGGGGGCAGAGAGTAAAGTGATGGTTGCCAGACGGGGGGCAGGGTAAAATGGGTAGTTGTTGTTTAATGGGTATAAATTTCAGTTATGTAAGACAAATAAGTTCTAGAGATCTGGTGCACAACAATGTACCTATAGCTAGCAATACTGCACTGTGTTCTTAAAAATTTGTTAAGAGGGCAGACCTCATGTGAAGCATTCTTACAACAGTAAAAAAAACCCAATAAACATAAAAAAATAATAAATTCAATAAAGGTGAAACAAATTTCTGAGAAATTCATATTGTTAATGAAAGCTTTAATCTAAGAAGCATGTGACTGTTTCAGATGTAAAAACAACATTTAATTCTTAATATTTCAAAGACCAGAAACAGGCAGAGAAATCTCTGCAGCCACCAAGGAGGGCATATTCCCCAATGTCCTCATCAGATGTGTCCAGGAAGGGTAATGGAACAGGAAGAACCTTCCACAGGGTGGAGCCAGGAACCTATGAAAATAGATTGAGAGGTAAGGTCTCTCAGGAAGCAAACTCAAGGGCTTAATCAAGGGAAATCCTGGGTAGAGCTACCTCATACAGTAACTTGTTATGCTAGATAACTTGTAGCCATATTGCTTAAACTACCAGACTCTTGCTTTTCTTACTGAACTTACATAGATGTTTTTTCATAGGCCCTTAGGACTGTTTCCAGAGTGTTGTGTTGGTCCCAGCCTGTTGATAGTAATGCTATGGGCGAGAAATGCCTGCAGCACTTGCCTGGTCCCATACTACCTGTAGCGAGCTCCCATTGGGACCAATGTTGTGGGTAGAGTAGCCCATGTGGTTCTTACTATGATCACAGGGCTCATTTTAGCCAGAAACCCTCAGGGAACTTTGAGGAACAAGATTTATTACTCACAGGTGCTGGAGGAACATGTCCTGCCCAAGGGTCACACAGCCAGGTTGTGGGGAGAAAGAGGAAAGAGAGTCAGAGAGAGAAGAAAGAGAGAGGGAGAGAGCCCAAACTTGGGGTTCTGCCTTTATCAGGGGCCAAGGGTGGAATGTCAAGGGTTTTGTGGGTTCACTTTTCATTGGCTAATTTAAAACCTAAGAGCAGGAATTACAGCACAGAAAGGGAGAAGTAGGGTCACTCAAGGCGTTGGTTATCTCGGTTAACAAGGGCTTTCTGAAAGAGGGACCTTCATGGGTTTGGGTGGCCTAATTCCCTATCTGGTTGTTTTGCTAGTAGCTGTGTCATGTAGCTGGCAAAATGTTTATTCAAGATGAATGTCTTTTAATATGGATGCTTGGCAATCAAAAGATTAATGTCAGCCACTTACACTACAATCAAAAAGCTTAATATCAGGAACTTACACTACACAGAGAATTGCTGTAGTGTTTGTTGGGGTATTTGTTTGTTTTATATAATTTCCACCACTTTTGCTGGGGAGCTGACAGAGCTCCCCCAGGATACAGCAACGTCACTACATCTTCCTAGCAGGAATTTCAGAATTTCTGTGGACAGTGCCTTATGTATTTGCTCATATTTGCCTTTCTGAATGTGGTTATCCTTCTTTGTTCTACCACTGTATATCTTCTGTATATGTTTATGAAAAGATGGTGAGCGGATGCTTTGTCATTTTAGTCCATTGATCTCTGGACTCAAAGGACATCTATGGATTTGATCAGTCTAGTTTTCTTGCCTTCTGTCTGCTAGTTGTGTTCAGCCAGTGGAAGTCACAGGTCAGAATTTAGAGGAAGTGAGGAGAGAGAGATAATCAGCTTTCTTATTCCTCTATGTTCCTCTCTGCTAGATTGAGAATTTTTTTAAACATGTATGTTTCTCTACTAGTGTCCAAAGCTTCGGTCAAGCATGATACAATAGTACTGTTAAAAGTGTTCTAATATCTACTCCTTCCCTTACCCCTTTAGATCCAGGGGTGTTAATTGTTTCCTACTGCTTCAAGTTCAGGGTGCTTCACCATTTGCTTAGGCTTCCCTTAATCCTGCCAACTCCTTTGTAAATACCACCTTGTATAACTCTCTTTTTTTTTTTTTTTTGAGGCATGCAGGCCTCTCACTGTTGTGGCCTCTCCCGTCGCAGAGCACAGGCTCCAGACACGCAGGCTCAGCGGCCATGGCTCATGGGCCCAGCCACTCCACAGCATGTGGGATCTTCCCGGACCTTGGCATGAACCCATGTCCCCTGCATCGGCAGGTGGACTCCCAACCACTGCGCCACCAGGGAAGCCCTATAACTCTCTTTAATTACATATTTTTTTCAATTACTTCTTTTTGAGTGTGCCACCTGTTTTTCTTAGTTCTCTGACCAGTATACTGGACTTTACATGGGTCCAATGAAAAGACGAAGATTTAATTTACCACTCTTTGGCAGTGATGAATGCATTGGAAGAAATAAAAAAAGGGTTATATTGTGCTAGTAGGTTTAACTAAGCTAGAGAAAGTAATAGTCATCAAATTTTGCATATCCAAGTATTTTAATATATTTTTCAACCTACCTCTTTAATGTTGGGTTGTCAGGCATGTGCTTGATTCTAGCCAATGGACTCTGAGGGAAATGACATAGCTACCTGGTGGAGAAGGGTTACCCTACCAACATCAGCTTTCAAAACTTTCTTAGGTAAAACCATGGAGACCTGTGGGTTACAAAACATAAGGCACATTTGACTAAATAATAAAAAAATTTACAGACGAGTATAACTTTGCATATTATATACTAAAGAAATATCTTCTCAAGAAAGAAGTCCATTTGTGAAGTTTTTTCTCTGTTGTATCATCAATAGCAGAAGACAAGAAACTATCGATACTAAAGCTTCCATAAATAGGAACAAGTTAAATAAACTCTGGCTTAAACACACAGATCCAGAAAAATTGCAGACTATACTGATAAGTTACCTGAAAAACACTCTTTCTAGTATGCCCCCTTTTCTATAAGAAAGGGATAACTATAAGTGTATATTCTTATTTGCTTCTTTGTATGAAGAAACATTGAAATAATAAAAGTGTGATTGTCACAAGGTGAAAAAGGATAGGATGGAAGTAAGCATTCTAAATATACACCTTTTAAATCACTTTAATTTTGAACCATTGAATGTAAAAACCATTTATTTAACAAATAACAATTGAATATTTTTATTTTTAAACCAGAAAAAAAAATGAAATAAGAAGAATGAAGTTGATTGGACTGTATACTCCCAACAAAATGGATCTTGGAATGCTAAAGAAAGCTCCAAAAAATATCCAAGTTAAAGGAAATATTCAGCCTCTGACATCTGTGGATAAAGGAACAATTTTTCAATTATGATGCTGGAGGAATTAATTGGCTATTAAAAACATATACAAACTATGTTTATGTCATGGCATATATTAAAATAAGATAAAATTAAAGATTTAATTTTAATGAAGTATTGTAATAACTAGAAAATGCATTTCATTTTTTGAGGGGTGTGTGAGAAAGCCCACATATAAAGAAATAGACTAGCTTAAGAAAATGAAACAAGAGCTCTGTATGTCAAAAAAAATCATAAAGTTTATAAGAAAAAGGCTAAGGCAAAAACTGTAAGAAAATATAATTTTTCAAATAATGGTGACAGAAAAGTGTTGATATCCTTAAAATACAAAGAGATAAAATGTCTGTTGGAGAAAATATTAGTAGAGAAACAGAAAAAAAAAATTATTCCTAGAAACTTCCAAAGGAGTAAATACAAATAATTAATACTTACATTTAAGAAGTCTAATATTAATTATAATCAATCGATTACCAGATTCCATTTACTTAACTATATCTGCTGAAAATGATTTTTTAAAATGCACAATTGACTGTTGCCCAGGGAATGCATGTGCTAAGGCAGGCCCTCTCACTTACTGCTGTAGGCATATAAATAGATAAATAGGCAACTTAGCAACACATATCAAAAGCCTTAGAATATGAGAAAATATAGATATTGCCCCCAGTTTTTGGCTATGGTAAGCAACAATTTGTTGTACCCAAGGTCCAGCAATTTTCTCCAATCTTTTTAGCAAATATTACTCATTTAGTGTTAATTTTTAACATGTGTATAAACAATGATCATAATTTTTCCAAAAATTTATGGCTGTATATTTTATCCATTGTGAAGTGCTTGTTCATGCTTATTTCACAACAGCCTATGTTTTCATTTGATGGAAAAAATTATCAGTAACAAACAAACAGTTTTTAACCTGATATTTTCTTTCCCTTTTGCTTTGGGAACAAGAACTAGTACAGGGCTGTCCATGTGCTTCTTCAAAACAATCTTTCATTCAGCAACTATTAATAAGCACCTACCACACATCAGGTAAGGTGTTAGGTGCTAGGAATAAAGCACTATAAAAACAAAACACACAAACAAACAAAAACCCTGCCTTTATAGAGCAACTAATATTCTAGTGCATTTTAAGCCATTAACAAGATTATAGATTCTGTAGTCAGATATGTTAAAATAATTAAAATAAAATAGGCCTCTAAACATAACCACCACTCTCTTTTTTTAGTAATCTTAGACAACTAATTGCCTTCCCCGCCCTTCTCAATCTGGTAACTCTCCTTCTTTATGATAATAATAAAGTACTTATTAAATACTTAATTCTAGAGGGAATATATTAAGGTAAAATATGTTCAATTCCTCAAACACATCATCGATACATATCCCTCACTGTTCACTTGCATTATATCTATAATTCTGTATCAAATACTGTACTTGCCTGGGGATACATTTAACAGTATTTACAACAAAGCAAACCTGCCCTGTAAAGTCCTGAAAAGTGAATGCAATGTTGAACTGTTTCCTACTATTTATCAAAGCCCAAGTATAATAAATTACATTTATGGAACTAATCGTTCCTCTTTCTCCTCCTCCTTCCCCTCCACCTCCTTCTCTATCTTTTTCTTGACTCTAATGTGATATGTATGCTATGTTAGATTTTCTACATATTTGTGTTATGTTTGTGTATATATTTGTGTGTGTGTATGTGTGTAAATATATATATATATATATGTTTAATTTTATGTGGTATTTTTCTTTGCTTTCATGGTGGATCTTCTGATATTTCAGAAAGTTCTTTAAGTATTTATCTTTATAATAAGACTTCTGTATAAAACACTTAGACCTCTCTTTTTTACTTACTCATTATTAGCAAAAAAAGGAATCTTGCATCCTCTTCCTCATTCCCTCCCTCTTCTCCACAGCTCAGTTTAATCAATAGTATTATTTTCATTGTTTTTATCTTTATATGAAATCTGTATACGGTTATCACTGAATTTGTCATAAAAGATGCCCTTTGACTACAAGCTATTGCACATAACACAATAAAGAGGATTATTTCAATACCCAAATTAATTTCTCTTTTTATTTTTTCACTTACTCATTTTGACATTATCAGGATATATAATATTTATAGCCTATCCTCTTATTCTTATTCCTGCCTTGGCTTTTATCAATTTGATTTTTAATTGAATGTATTAAATTCTCACTACTAGTCCTTTGCCAGGGTTTTCCTAAACACTCCTTAGCTGACTGTAGCTTTTCTTCAAGAAGCGTTCATATGAAAAATATATGTTGTTATTTTACAGTCAATACTGTTATGTCTATATTCTTTATAGCTGGGAGACAACTTTGCTGGATATAAGATCCTAGTACCATATTTTTCTCTTCGGTCTTTTGTTAAGTGTTGATCTATTGTCTTCTAGCAATGAATATTATAGCCAAACTGATTATCTGAACCTTCATTTTTAATCTGCCTATCTGATTTCCTTTCCTTTATAAGTGACATGACATTTTTCACCTAGAAGCCAAACAGACTCTTTCATTATAAATCCAATAACCCTACCATGATACTTTTCAGTGTATCTGTGTTCCATTACTTTGATTTTCTCCTTCACGATTTCAACTTTGCATATATTGTATCTTTGGCTCCTGTCTTCTTTATCACTAGCTATTCTCTAATTATTTTAACTTGGCTTCCTTTTGATAATTTCTATTTCACTCCTCTGTGAATTGTGCTCTTTGGTTTCCTTTCTTCCTATTTATCCCCTCTTTACTGACCATTTTTTCCCTGAGTTCTTAACTGATTTTCATAAAAGTTATGATTAAATCCTTACTGCTTTTGTATTAATGTTGGAAGGTTGGGTTAAAATTTTTATCTGCTTCTAGGTCTCAGTTTTCTTCCATGTGTTATTTTTCTGTAGGGAAGTTTTGCTTTCTCTCCCTCCCCAAACATAATTTCTTACAGTAATGTATGTGGATACTTTGGCTGTTCCTCTTTTTTGCATATTTTTTCTTTGAGTTAGGTTTTATGAGAAGAAAATAGCAGGAGACATCAATGGCCATATGTAATTCTTTTTATTTTATTTTATTATTTTTTAACATCTTTATTGGAGTATAATTGCTTTACAATGGTGTGTTAGATTCTGCTTTATAACAAAGTGAATCAGTTATACATATACATATGTTCCCATATCTCTTCCCTCTTGCATCTCCCACCCTCCCTATCCCACCCCTCTAGGTGGTCACAAACCACCTAGCTGATCTCCCT
>NC_041214.2:123324582-123325725 GCF_002837175.3 Physeter macrocephalus
TGACTCTTTTTGAATTATGGTTTTCTCAGGGTATATGCCCAGTAGTGGGATTGCTGGGTCATATGGTAGTTCTATTTGTAGTTTTTTAAGGAACCTCCAGACTGTTCTCCATAGTGGCTGTATCAATTTACATTCCAACCAACAGTGGAAGAGTGTTCCCTTTTCTCCACACCCTCTCCAGCATTTATTGTTTCTAGATTTTTTAATGATGGCCAATCTGACCAGTGTGGGATGATATCTCATTGTAGTTTTCAATTGAATTTCTCTAATGATTAATGACCTTGAGCATTCTTTCATGTGTTTGTTGGTAATCTGTATATCTTCTTTGGAGAAATGTCTATTTAGGTCTTCTGCCCGTTTTTGGATTGGGTTGTTTGTTTTTCTTGTTATTGAGCTGCATGAGCAGCTTATAAATTTTGGAGATTAATCCTTTGTAAGTTGCTTCATTTGCAAATATTTTCTCCCATTCTGAGGGTTGTCTTTTGGTCTTGTTTATGGTTTCTTTTGCTGTGCAAAAGCTTTTAAGTTTCATTAGGTTCCATTTGTTTACTTTTGTTTTTATTTCCATTTTTCTAGGACATGGGTCAAAAAGGATCTTGCTGTGATTTATGTCATAGAATGTTCTGCCTATGTTTTCCTCTAAGAGTTTGATAGTGTCTGACCTTACATTTAGGTCTTTAATCCATTTTGAGTTTTTGATTTTTTTTTTTTTTCGGTGGTATGCAGGCCTCTCACTGTTGTGGCCTCTCCCGTTGCGGAGCACAGGGTCTGATACACAGGTTCAGCTGCTCCGTGGCACGTGGGATCCTCCTGGAACAGGTCACAAACCCGTGTTCCCTGCAACAGCAGGCGTACTCTCAACCACTGCACCACCAGGGAAGCCCTTGAATTTATTTTTGTGTATGGTGTAAGAGAGTGTTCTAATATCATACTGTTACATGTACCTGTCCAGTTTTCCCAGCACCACTTATTGAAGAGGCTGTCTTTTCTCCAATGTATATTCTTGCCTCCTTTATCAAAGATAAGGTGACCATATGTGTATGGGTTTATCTCTGGGCTTTCTATCCTGTTCCATTGATCTAGATTTCTGTTTTTGTGCCAGTACCATACTGTCTTGATTACTGTAGCTTTGTAGTATAGTCT
>NC_041214.2:123326407-123326690 GCF_002837175.3 Physeter macrocephalus
CTACTTTACCAAATTCATTGATTAGCTCTAGTAGTTTTCTGGTAGCATCTTTAGTATTCTCTATGTATATTATCATGTCATCTGTAAAGACTGACAGCTTTACTTCTTCTTTTCTGTGTTGGATTCCTTTTACTTCTTTTTCTTCTCTGCTTGCTGTGGCTAAAACTTCCAAAACTATGTTGAATAAGAGTGGTGAGAGTGGGCAACCTTGTCTTGTTCCTGATCTTAGTGGGAATGGTTTCAGTTTTTCACCATTGAGGATGATGTTGGCTGTGGGTTTGTC
>NC_041214.2:123326757-123327219 GCF_002837175.3 Physeter macrocephalus
AGAAGGATAGGTGTTAGCTTTTCTCTAAATGTTTGATAGAATTCGCCTGTGAAGCCATCTGGTCCTGGGCTTTTGTTTGTTGGAAGATTTTTATTCACAGTTTCAATTTCAGTGCTTGTGATTGGTCTGTTCATATTTTCTATTTCTTCCTGGTTCAGTCTCGGCAGGTTGTGCATTTCTAAGAATTTGTCCATTTCTTCCAGGTTGTCCATGTTATTGCCATATAGTTGCTTGCAGTAATCTCTCATGATCCTTTGTATTTCTGCAGTGTTAGTTGTTACTTTTCCTTTTTCATTTCTAATTCTACGGATCTGAGTCTTCTCCCTTCTTTTCTTGATGAGTCTGGCTAATGGGTTATCAAGTTTGCTTATCTTGTCAAAGAACCAGCTTTTAGTTTTATTGATCTTTGCTATCGTTTCCTTCAATTCTTTTTCATTTATTTCTGATCTGATCTTTATGATT
>NC_041214.2:123327478-123328807 GCF_002837175.3 Physeter macrocephalus
TCTGAGTATTGCTACTCCAGCTTTCTTTTGATTTCCATTTGCATGGAATATCTTTTTCCATCCCCTCGCTTTCAGTCTGTATGTGTCCCTAGGTCTGAAGTGGGTCTCTTGTAGACAGCATATATACGGGTCTTGCTTTTGTATCCATTCAGCCAGTCTGTGTCTTTTGGTGGGAGCATTTAATGCATTTACACTTAAGGTAATTATCGATATGTATGATCCTATTCCCATTTTCTTAATTGTTTTGGGTTTGTTATTGTAGGTCTCTTCCTTCTCTTGTGTTTCTTGCCTAGAGAAGTTCCTTTAGCATTTGTTGTAAAGCTGGTTTGGTGGTGCTGAACTCTCTCAGCTTTTGCTTGTCTGTAAAGGTTTTAATTTCTCCATCAAATCTGAATGAGATCCTTGCTGGGTAGAGTAATCTTGATTGTAGGTTTTTTTCTTTCACTTGTCTGTAAAGGTTTTAATTTCTCCATCAAATCTGAATGTGATCCTTGCTGGGTAGAGTAATCTAAGTTGTAAGTTTTTCTCCTTCATCACTTAAATATGTCCTGCCACTCCCTTCTGGATTGCAGAGCTTCTGCTGAAAGATCAGGTGTTACCTTATGGGGATTCCCTTGTGTGTTCTTTGTTGTTTTTCCCTTGCTGCTTTTAACATGTTTTCTTTGTATTTAATTTTTGACAGTTTGATTATTATGTGTCTTGGCGTGTTTCTCCTTGGGTTTATCCTGTATGGGACTCTCTGTGCTTCCTGGACTTGATTGACTATTTCCTTTCCTATATTAGGGAAGTTTTCAACTATAATCTCTTCAAATATTCTCTCAGTCCCTTTCTTTTTCTCTTCTTCTTCGGGGACCCCTATAATTCGAATGTTGGTGCATTTAATGTTGTCCCAGAGGTCTCTGAGACTGTCCTCAGTTCTTTTCATTCTTTTTTCTTTATTCTGCTCTGCAGTAGTTATTTCCACTATTTTATCTTCCAGGTCACTTATCCGTCCTTCTGCCTCAGTTATTCTGCTACTGAGCCCATCTAGAGTATTTTTCATTTCATTTATTGTGTTGCTCATCGTTGCTTGCTTCCTCTTTATTTCTTCTAGGTCCTTGTTAACTGTTTCTTGCAATTTGTCTATTCTATTTCCAAGATTTTGAATCATCTTTACTATCATTATTCTGAATTCTTTTTCAGGTAGACTGCCTATTTCCTCTTCATTTGTTAGGTCTGGTGTGATTTTATCTTGCTCCTTCATCTGCTGTGTGTTTTTCTGTCTTCTCATTTTGCTTATCTTACTGTGTTTGGGGTCTCCTTTTTACAGGCTGCAGGTTCGTAGTTCCC
>NC_041214.2:123328910-123366145 GCF_002837175.3 Physeter macrocephalus
CCCCAGTGGCTAAGGTTGGTTCAGTGGGTTGTGTAGGTTTCCTGGTGGAGGGGACTTGTGCCTGTGTTCTGGTGGATGAGTCTGGATATTGTCTTTCTGGTGGGCCGATCCACGTCTGGTGGTGTGTTTTGGGGTGTCTGTGGCCTTATTATGATATTAGGCAGCCTCTCTGCTAATGGATGGGTCTGTGTTCCTGTTTTGCTAGTTGTTTGGCATAGGTTGTCCAGCACTGTAGCTTACTGGTCATTGAGTGAAGCTGGGTCTTGGCGTTGAGATGGAGATCTCTGGGGAAAGAAAGAAAGAAAGAAAGAAAGAAAGAAAGAAAGAAAGAAAGAGGATAAAATAAAATAAAGTAAGATAAAATAAAATTATTAAAATAAAAGTAAAAAATTATTAAGAAAAAAATGTTTTAAAGTAAAAACAAAACAAAACGGACGGACAGAACCCTAGGACAAATGGTGAAAGCAAAGCTATACAGACAAAGTCTCACACAGAAGTATACACATACACACTCACAAAACGAGGAAAAGGGGAAAAAAAAAATCTATCTTGCTCTCAAAGTCCACCTCCTCAATTTGGGATGATACATTGTCTATTCAGGTATTCCACAGATGCAGGGTACATAAAGTTGATTGTGGAGATTTAATCCGCTGCTCCTGAGGCTGCTGGGATAAATTTCCCTTTCTCTTCCATGTTCGCACAGCTCCCAGGGTTCAGCTTTGGATTTGGACCCGCCTCTGCGTGTAGGTCGTCTGAGGGCGTCTGTTCTTCGCTCAGACAGGACGGGGTTAAAGGAGCAGGCACTTTGGGAGCTCTGGCTAACTGAGGCTGGGGGGAGGGAGGGGTACAGATGCGGGTTGAGCCTGCGGCGGCAGAGGCCAGCGTTACGTTGCACCAGCCTGAGGCCCGCTGTGCATCCTCCCGGGGAAGTTGTCCCTGGATCATGGGACCCTGGCAGTGGCGGGCTGCACAGGCTCCCAGGAGGGAGGTGGGGATAGTGATCTGTGCTCGCACACAGGCTTCTTGGTGGTGGCGGCAGCAGCCTTAGTGTCCCATGCCCATCTCTGTGGTCCGCGCTGATAGCCGCGGCTCGCGCCCGTCTCTGGAGCTCCTTTAAGCAGCGCTCTTAATCCCCTCTCCTTGGGCACCAGGGAACAAAGAGGCAAGAAAAAGTCTCTTGTCTCTTCGGCAGCTCCAGACTTTTTCCCGGACTCCCTCCCGGCTAGCTGTGGTGCACTAAACCCTTCAGGCTGTGTTCACGCCGCCAACCCCAGTCCTCTCCCTGAGATCTGACCGAAGCCCAGAGCCTCAGCTCCCAGCCCCTGCCCGCCCCGGCGGGTGAGCAGACAAGCCTCTCGGGCTGGTGAGTGCTGGTCGGCACCGATCCTCTGTGCCGGAATCTCTCTGCTTTGCCCCCCGCACTCTGTTACTGCGCTCTCCTCCGTGGCTCTGAAGCTTCCCCCCTCCACTACCCTCAGTCTCCACTGGCGAAGGGATTTCTAGTGTATGGAAACCTTTCCTCCTTCACAGCTCCCTCCCACTGGTGCAGGTTCCATCCCTATTCTTTTGTCATTGTTTTTTCTTTTTTCTTTTGCCCTACCCAGGTACGTGGGGAGTTTCTTGCCTTTTGGGAGGTCTGAGGTCTTCTGTCAGCGTTCAGTGGGTGTTCTATAGGAGCAGTTCCACGTGTAGATGTATTTCTGATGTATCTGTGGGAGGGAAGGTGATCTCCGCATCCTACTCTTCCGCCATCTTCTCCTGTCTCCCGCCATATGTAATTCTTAAGTACTCCTTCTTAATATCTTTTGCCATTTTCTCTTTAGATTTCTTTTTATTTGTTGAGATTAAGAGACTATATATGTACATATATATTAGCAAGTATTTTGTCATATGCATAATCATATTTAAATAAGCATAGAACCCCATGTAGTATTACTTTATATACCTTTATAAATCCTCATTCACTGAAATTAAAACCATTTATCATTGATAGTTCCAGCAGAATAACATACACCTCTTTAAACCTTGCAAGCAGTATGGAGTTCAGGGCAGCAAATTAAGTTCTTACAAATCTGTTGAAAGGACTGAGGAGTAAAGGTCAGGGAAAGCCACCAATAGATCTCAGGTTTGCTGCTAGCTTTGGGAGAATTATGAAATTTCTATTTCCAACCCAGCAGAAAAGGTACAGGAAATCACTGCTGATGGTTACTGCAGTGCTGGCTGCAGCACCAAAGAAAATGTTTATTAAGAGCAATGGCCAGCAGACACTAAAAAATCTCACATCCGCCATATCAGTGCTTTGGCTTGCTCTTACAAGAGGAAGAATAGGGCTATGCTTCACTTCTGCCTTCCAGATCTAAAAAGAGGCATTTGTGTTATAATCTAAACCAAAGCCCTGCCATAAAGCATTCTAGGAAATTTGTTTCCTGGACATCAGCTTCTAAGCTATAGGTGAGAGCATAGAAGGTGGTGAGAATGTTTTGAGTACCAACAATCAGTCTGGCACAATCATCCTCTTTGGTTGCTCAGTACCAATACATACGCTTCTACTCAATTTTATCTCCCAAACAACAATGGCAACAAGATCAAATGACTGCCTAACATGATGTGACTAACAACAATGCGTTTGCTCTTTCCTCAAATTCCCATCAAGCCCTATATGCAGCATTAGATGGTGTTTATTCCTTTTCTAATTCAATCACAGATCCCCTTCTATGTCCTATAAACTGATAGGACTGAATAATAAAAGTCACCTTCATCAACACACTTTATGTAAAGTTGCTCGGAAAAGAGAAAGGCTTTAAAAAAGCCAATTGATAAGAGGCAAAACAATGAAGAAAATATGCATATTTCTTTAGTATTCACTTTACAACTGGTATTTAGTTGCTATTTAAAACTTCCTTCTTTCAGTTTCCACTCTATGTTCCATTTGTCCTCAGCACCTCAAAAGTTTGCAAAATTTTGCTTTGTATGGTGACTCAAATCTTTATTCCAAAAGTGTCTGATCTTGCCTGTATTTCATTGCTGTAGTCTTTTCTTTTTGTTTACCATTAGATGTGGAAATATTAAGAAGCCTTTAGAGAATCTACTGGTTGACAAAATCCTCTCTGCCCTCCTTGTGTAGCAGAAATTCTACAATTTCTGCTCCTTCAACAATTAGGATTATAACTGCAGACAGTTGGCCTTTACCTATTAGTTCTGTTACACTAAGAGTAAGATAGTTTTCTCAATTTCTAATTCATTGAAACCATCACTGTGTCCTTGTAAAAGTATTTCTCCATTGGGAACTAAGACTTCTAAACTATCGAAGCAGTAAATAATAGGCAGGGGAAACAAAAATTTTTGAGGGGATTCTCAGGGATTATAATGAAAAGAGTCACTCTCATTTTCCACCATTGATTCTCTAATCTGTTTTCTGACTAAGATAGTAAAAGCATCATTTATGGTCATCAGAGCATAACCTAAAAATTTTAGAACATTTCTTCAATCCCACCAAGTGTTGTTATGTAGAAAACACCATAATTAAGTCTTATATAAGCCACTCCACTATATTACTGGGCCAACTGCTTCTGGGTGATGAGGTACACAGTAAAGTGAGTGATTCCCTTGGGTATGAGTCTATTGCTTCACTCCTTTCCTATAAAGTGAATGCCTTGATCAGGAGGAACATAGTATGGGATATCATGGCAGTAAATAATGCATTCTATAGATCTATGGATGATAATGAGGGAAGAAAATTAGAGGAAGAGAATGGAAATGCTTATTTAGAGTAAGTGCAATACCAAGGCGGGGGTGGGGGGGAATTGCTGCCCCCTCTGTGATTCAAAGGGTAAAAACTCATTAAACTTCCACCAGAACTTACTGCCACTCTTCCTTCCAGAAACATATGGTATATGTAGGGTTCCTTGTTGAACTTCACTGTAGGAATCTTGTTATTAAGCAGGGAAGGCAGCCAGATATACTATGGTGAGGAGAAACCTATGTATTTGAGGCTAAGTCAATTCTAAACCAGTGTTTGTTTTCAGTTTGTTAATGAGCCTACTGAGTAAGCACTAGGTGACAGGTAAAGAGGCTGATTGACATCCCCTGAATGAGAAATTTATCTTACCTGATTATTGCAAGTCTCTTTCACAAAATAATTCTTTTGAAAATATTGACATAGGTAACAAATACCTTTACATTCTTTGCCAATTCTTAGAAGTTCATCCTTAATCTTCTCAACTAAACCTTTCCCTAATTTTTTAATTGCACTACTTCTAAGGTTTTTGCCCCTGCATAAATCATTAGTCAGTGCACCTTATTGCTAATCTCCAAGAACTGATTTATATCTGTACTTCCAGCCAATTCTTTTTCCAAGCAGAGTGAACAACCAGATAGATGCCATGCTCAACATTCTGCCCCTAAGAGGATTTTCCTTCACTTATCCTTTAGGCCTATGATAATTAATTTTATGTGTAAACTTTACTGGACTGAGGTGTACCCAGATATTTGGTCAAACATTATTCTTAGTGTTTCTGTGAGGGTGCTTGTGGATGAGATTAACATTTGAATCAGTAGACTGAGTAAAGCAGATTGCCCTTGCTAGTGTGGGTGGGCCTCATTCAATCCATTAAAGGCCTGAATAGAACAAAAAGTCTGATCCTTTCATGACTAAGTGAAACTCCTCCTGCCTGACTGATTGAGCAGGAACATCAATATTTTCCTGCCTTCAGACTCAAAGTGAAACCTCAGGTCTTCTTGGGTCTCAAGCTTACTGGCTCTCAGACTGGAACTACACCATCAGTGCTTCTGGATCTCCCGTTTGCTAACTGCAGATCTTGGTCTTCTTGGCTTCCATAATCACATGAGACAATTCCTTATAAAAATTAATATCTTTATACATGTGTGTATATATATGTGTAATATATATACATATGTATATATATGTATATATATGTGTAATATATATACATATGTATATACATATGTATATATATATATATATACATATAAATAATTTTTTCTCCCAGTCAATTGTTTCTATGAAATTCCCTATCAGGCTATACGTATGAATTGGAGGAGAGGTGGCAATTCAGCAGAATTAGGTCCCATGAGAGTCTGAGCTACCTGATCATGTAACTTATTCATGGTATCAGAATCTGTAAAAGCCACACTCTCGGATTCGTGGATCTGATAAAAGCTAATCGTGTTGCATAGCTGAGACCATATGGTTACTAGGTCAGATGTCTCATTCAGTCTCTACTAAGTTTCCTTAGAAAAGTTGGAGGTGTTTTCAAATCTGAGAGTAATTATTTGCAGAAAAAGAGGCATGACTTTTCTCTTAGAAGTTTGTTTTTCTCTCCTTGTATGAATTATTAGAGGGTTCATTGAGTATCCCTATTTGTACAGACATTTTATGTATTGTTAGACTGACTGAATCACAGGCCAAATGGAGGAGCAGCTACACATTCAGCCTTATTTTGTTCTGCACTCAAGTCGAAACTAGCAACCTTACAGAACAGATCACAGCAGTGTACTTTTTTTTTTTTTTTTTTTGGTACGCGGGCCTCTCACTGTTGTGGCCTCTCCCGTTGCGGAGCACAGGCTCCGGACGCGCAGGCACAGTGGCCATGGCTCACGGGCCCAGCCGCTCCGCAGCATGTGGGATCTTCCCAGACAGGGGCACGAACCCGTGTCCCCTGCATCGGCAGGTGGACTCTCAACCACTGCGCATCCAGGGAAACCCCTTAGCAGTGTATTTTTAAAAAAATACAGCGAAATATACTTTTTGCTAACAACTAGAAAGATAAGTTATAATATAGACTTGTGGCAGTGTTGCAGGGTCTTTTATCGAGGAATTCAGCCTACTCTGTATTTAAGGAATCTGTGTCTATGACCAAAAGAACTTCCATTTCCAATATGATAATCCAATAAGGTCTCCAGGTAGAGGTCTGTTTTATCTTCGTTTTTAAAATATGACATAACATTTCAGTATGGTGCTCATTTATTTCAGTGCTAGAATATCCATGATCAATATGCTTCTACCAGAAGTACCTAAAGTGAAAATTATTATTATTATTACTGTACAAGCTTCACTGCATATTATCATTAACCACACTGGCTGTTAAATCACTGACAATTAAGGGTTATGGTTTGGCTTCTCCTAATCTGGAATACTGGCATGCTTGTTAATAACAAGGAGTCTATTTTTCCCTTGTTATCCCCTGCTTGAAGAAGACATCTAATGCAGAACTCTTCAAGAATTCTGGTGCTCCCTTCACAAATAAGTTTTCAATGCTGTGGTGACATAAATGTATGAATGTCCCCTGAGGACCTCCCAAGAGATATCACAAAAGATATCAGAGATATCATAAATCCATTACAATGTCCTTATATCTTTTAGATTTATCCATGGACATTATATCAAAAACGTTACAGCACTTCAAATTCATTTAAAATAGGACACCATTTAGGTTAGGTTTTGATTACGTATTCAAGCACAGTTAGCCAACTGACACATTTAATCCAGAATTTCAAGTAAGTGGACAAATACTGTTAAATTAAGCCCACTTTAAATTAATTTTTCTCCTTGAATGTTTTTGGATCTTAGGAATTAATTTCCATACATATTGGACCATATTTTGGCTGATAGAAAGTATCAAAACCTTGTTCTTTGTGCACCTGCTCTCTCCTCCAAGTTCATATTTTGGACTCATTCCCTTCAGGAATTCTTGAATCTAATTCTAATTACAGTTTTGGAAGTGATAATAATTGCTAAAATGGATATTGTGAAGGACAGGGATTGTTTCAGGTGAAGACAATACAGGATCTCCAAATAAAATGAGTACAGTCTCCTTAGAAGAAAATGAACTGGTAAGGAAGAATCAGTAAGATTTGGGTATTCAGTGTACTCAGATTCATCCAAATCCTCCCAAATGCCCCCAGTATTATCTTCAGGATATTACTATTTCCCAATCAACAAAATATCTTGACAGATCTGAATTCAACTTGTTTGTAATTCTATCTTGCAGAATCAAACTTTGGACATGGTTTGAGAAACACTGGCTCTTTTGTTATGACATAAAATATGCTTTCAGACAAACCATACAAGCATGTTCTTTGTGCCATGAACTGAGTATTTGAAGGCCTAAATTGTCATTTTAACGTTGTTGTTAATTTTCTAGTGCAGTTGGAAAAAAAATTTAGTGTATGTATAATCATCATTCCTACCACAGAAATATAGTACAGCAGTTATTTGGTGACTTAATCCATTTTCTTCCATAGGCATCTTATTCCAGGCTGCTACCAGCTAATGAAACATTTTCTGTGACATTCCAGGGACTACCAGTATCCTATATTCCACTAGAGATGAGAGATTATTATTACACTAAAATCCAAGATGTTCAAATAGCATAAGAACATTAAACACACACATATTTATATGTATATATAAAATTACACATTTCTTTATTCTTTATTTCAAGAGATACCTGTGCTCATAACTGCTTTTGATATTTCAACCTTAATCCAACAAATTTAATATATACAGCTGCTAAGAATCAAGGAAATAATAAATTAGAACTTTCTAATTTTACAGCTGAAGCTATTTTCTTCACTTGATTATTTTTACTATGATGAATTTGTTTTCAGGAAAATGGTGCCAAACTAACTCCAAAAGGGGGAAATTTATTATAAATAAAAACACAAAAACAAGCCTCAGGAAAAGTGCTAACAGGGCAATTGTGAGAGTTTTGGCAAAAGAAATTATTAGATTTCATTGTGACGTTTTGTTACTAATGAGACCTTAGCTACAATTTACTATCTTGGTGTGTTAGTACTATTTAGTTCAACTTCTCAAAAGAGGTAAATGTATTGGTTGTTGATCAGCAATTAAAGAATTTCCCTTGGATCACATAGTCCCATTTGAAACAATAGCTATGACTGTAGAGAAAGGATCATGAGGTATGACAGTGCTCTCAGACCCACTCTTTCAACCAGGTGCACATAGTGTTCAATTCCAAAAGAATAGAATACGGTCTGAAGCAGCCAAAGTATGTATTTTAAATTTTTTTTTCTTCATTTATTTTTTATTTATTTTTTCAATAGCTACTTTGTTTGGCATTACCTAGGTTGCTATGGTAGAAAACTAGTATAGTATAGATTGCTATGCTAGAAAACTACCATAAACCAGATGGATCCAGCAGTGTAGTTTTGGGTAGATGGCCCCAGCTAAAATTACAGCAGCAAGTCAATTTGGAGTTGAAGTTACTTTTGGGGACTAGAGTCCTTTCTGAATAATTAGAGTGACTCTGAAATTCCTACAAGATTTCTAGGAGACTGCATAGGAATCTCAGCATAAAATAAAAGAGAATGATTTGTAATTTACTAAAGTTTTCTAAAAGTTCCTAGAACTCATCCATTCAAACTTACCTAAAAATTTAATACTTAGTGTTCTTTACTGTCAGATATTATACAAGAATGACTTGAAATAAGTGTGAGTTACCTGATAATGCTATAAGTGCATGTTGCTGAAATGTGCACTGGGATCCATAATACCACAATTACCCGTGTATAAAGTTGCTTAGACTGACTAAAGACCAGTAATGGTGTGATATCCTGTCAGACACAACTATGCTATTTCTATTTGCCTGTATGTACCCAAAACAGAGACAGAAAATTTTATCCAGAATTACATCATGCTTGTTTAGGACTCTTATCTACTCTATACAGTTTTATAAGACTTAAAAAAGTATTTTATAACCAGGAGGGAAAGATTATGTCTTATTTACAATAATATCTTCCACAACACATTATGCACAATGCTCTGTACATAATAGGCCCACAGTATAAGTTTCATTTACACTAATTAATAGGAAAATACTCTATTTTGGAGAAGGGACTGACTTTATTTTCTTTTCCCTTTAAGAAGCATTATCATGCATACTTGGGAAGAGCAATCATTAATTACAGTAAAAATTACATTACATCTATTTATTTCTATTCATAAAAGGTCTATGTAGGCCAATCTGTTCATCAGTCCATCCTAAATATTCAGTTCCCATCAACTCTATTAGCATTGTAAGAGGTCCCTATAAGAAACTCTCATTATGGAACATCAGACTTGCAAGCTCCTTGCTATTACTGTAGATGACACCATGGAAAGAACCTCCTCGTGTTCCCTGAAAGCCATACCTATATCATTTTTCTGCCCAAAGTTACTGGCCTTTCTCTACTGTCATGGGGAGTTTTGATTTATGTCGCTCACTGTGAGGATTCAGTGAATAAGTCGATGCCAGTTCCTGTGTACTCTCTGGTACACATAAAATAGTTTGTCTGCTACTGTCATTTTCCTTTCACCTGACATTGCAAAATGACAAAAAGCAAACTATTGGTGATCACACACATACACACACACACATGCATGCATGCAACAAACATGCACATACACACACACGCAGTGATAGTCAAAACATATTGACCTTAGTTGGGCAGGAAAAATAAAAACAATGCAGTATAAAGAAAAAGAGAATCATTGATCAGTATGTTTAATAAAGCTTATAATTCATTTAATTCCATCTCCCTCCACACAAAATTTTCTTGAATTGATTTTGTGTCATGATTATTTTAGCACATGGAAATTTACAACATATTTATATTTTGAATATTGTCTAGGTTGAAACTTTCCAAAATTTGTCTAAAATCATAATGATGAGAAACATCTTGTGACTTTCAAAGATCTTTCTTAACAGTTCATACTTGAAAGACTCCATTATAAGGTGATTAGCTGCACACACACACACACACAATTACACACACACACACACACACACTGCACACATGTATATATCACTCATTATGAGCATTCAGTAAATAAGTCAATGCATGTTCCCCTATACTCTCTGGTACACAGGAAAACAAGTGGTCTCAACACTACTGATTTTTACAAAAAATTAGCATTTCTAAATATGGAAAAGTGTATAATTATCCAGAGGATTAGATGGATTTTTAAAACCAAGTGACTGCTACTTCCAGTAGAGTTTCATTTTGGAACAGTGTTTTGCAGTGGTTACGCATATGGGCTTTGCCAACAGATCACTGTTTCAGAATACTGGCTATACTACATAAAAAATGTGGGACCTTGGGCTAATTAACAACTCTCAAACTCAGTTTTCTTATTTTTAAAATAAGAGTAATAAGAGTACCTACTTCATAAGATTGTTATAAGGATTAGACATCAGTGCCTGCACTTGGTAAGATTTTAATAAATGTAAGCTATTGTTACTATCATAATAAGTTCACACAAATGGAAAACAGAGAAAATATAAAAACCTGGTAAAAACCTGTGGATATGTTAAATTATTTCCTTCAACAATACAAAACATAACTTTAATTATTTTCTTCTCAGGATACACAAAGATGAAAAAAATGGGACTAGAAGAAAATAGATTGGTAGATAGATCATAATATGATAGTCTGAATTCCTTAAAAGAAAAAGAGTGTATAGTCCCACTCCACAGATATTGAGCTTTGTTTGCAATGTGATTTACTCTGGTCAATGGGGTGTGAATCAGAATCTAGTTGGAAAACATAAACCACACAAATTATCAATATTTTAACAGATAATTTAATGTCAATTAATCTTAATAACTAGCTATTGTAGGCAAATTGTTTAAAAAGCAAAAGGAAATATTACTTTATCATGGAAATAATAGCTGTGGGAAAGCAGTTACAACCCCTAAGGCTGAGAATGAAAGGGGAAGACATTGAGATAGCTAAAAAAAAAAAAAAAATGTTTAAAAGAAAGACTTTTTGAATGTGGAGTCCATACTACAGAGAAGGTTGGTTCTGGTACCTTAGCACCTCTGATAATGGACTCTGGAGAGCTTGGATACAAGCCTTAAGGGGCAATACTTACCCGATAATGATGCCTTAGGATTTCAAAAGAAGGACCCACTGGAAATGGAACATAGACTTCTGAGGATGGGACTTGATTAGCTGTTGCTGGTGGCTCTGAAGGGGCACAGAGAGGTTAGTTTTAAGAATTTAAGAAAACTGCAATATGCTATCCACTGTTACTACAAAGTTAATGAAGTATAGCTGGGGACATTCATGGGGAAGGAAGTCCCTTCTTCCTCCTCTACACTTCTAGTCACCTCTAATCTCCTCTATAGCTAGATCTGTAGCTGTCTAGAAGAGCCCTGCCTAGATTAGCTAACTTCTAGGTGACCCCCAGATATGTGAGCAATAATCTGATGGCAAGTAGTTGTTTTATGTCACTGAGTTTTAGAGTAGTTTGTTACACAGTAACAGCTGACTGATGAAGCTGTATAGGTAGTTATGTAGGCAGGTAGATGAATAGGTGGATGATAGATAGACATTCATAAAGGCAGGGATTTCATTTGTTTAATGACCATTATATTTCCATCTTTTATTAGAATAGTGCCTGATAAATAGTGATCATCAAAATAATTAACAACTGAATGAATATATTGAATGTAAATATTTGAATCCAGTATATTTAATTTTGCATAGTTTTCAGTTATCAAAATTTCTTCCAAAATTTAATTTCCAAAGCTGTGTATGGATTTACCATATTCTGCTCTATAATCTCTTGGTGAGGGACATTTAGTTGGTTACTAATTTACCTTTATTATGATTGCAGTGTGGCTAATAATTTAATACCTGCATATAATGCATAATCTCTAAATATTTTCATTTGGGTTTTATTTATAAAAGTTAAATTCTGGTTTAAATTATTTATACACACACCATATACATGAAGATATACACTAAGATATTACATATATGTTATTTCACTACAAATATGAAATGTTATATATACAAAAGATGGCATTAAATCTATCCATATGTACTATATAGAAAAACTAATGTTTGCAATTACCATTTTACATTTTAGTCTATGCTCTTTTAAAGCTATAATGTATTGGCTCATAAAATCCTATCTTTGGTACAGATTACCTTTATGATTTTGGAAACTTGAATTAATTTATTTCTTACAATTTTCACCATCTATAAAATGGATGTTACAAAGCCTACTTCATGGATTTGTTTTGATGATTAGTTAACTTCTCTAAGGTATTTTGCAGTAGAACATATTACTTTTATTGATTTAAGGTTGATTATTTTAAAGAATAGCTTCCATAGACATGGGACAATATTCTACATGATATTTTTCACTTAATATTAAGTTTATTTCCATTACAAAGACTATTGAAACTTATTTAAGGCATTAAAGTATTTAGAAAAAATGTTATGAGTAACAAATAAATTACTTAGATGATATGCTAGATATTTTCCCTGTGACTTATTTAATAGTAAGTAAACTTATTTAATAATGCATTTTAATAATGCATTTTATATCCTTATCTTCTGTTTTTCTGAGAATAAAATTTTTCAATTTGAAATATGAAATTTTAGATGGAGAGGAGTAAAGATGGTGGAGGAGTAGGACTGGGAGTTCACCTCTCCCCACAAATGCAACAAGAATACATCTACAAATGGAACAATTCTCATAGAGCACCAGCTGAACACTATCAGAGGACCTTGGACACCTAAAAGGACAAGAAAGATTCCCACGTAACTGGGTAGGATGAAAGAAAGAAGAAGGGAAAAGAAAGAGGAGAGGAAGTGGGATGGGACCTGCACCCCTGGGGGTGGAGCTGAAGGAGAGGACAGGTTCCCACATCCGGGGAAGCCCCCTCAATGGTGGAGAGATAAGTTGGGACAGAAGGGGAGCTTTGGGGGCTATCGGACAAGAGCTCAACAACATGTCTGTGGTAGGCAGGACAGAGTGAGACCTACACAGATGGCCTATGCCACAACCCTGCATGCCCCAGCCTGAGACGTGTGTCCACTGGTGCAGATGGGGGCTGGGGGCTGGAACGTGGGGTTTGTAGAGCAAACCCAGGGAGAGGACTGCTGTTGGCTGTGAAGAGACAGAGTGAGGGGAGGGGACTGAGGAAATCCGCAAACAGGAATGCTTGTGGGAGAAACCAGGACTTCCATAGAAGTGAAGCAACCACTGTTGAGTGATGCGCAAGGGGCAGGGCCACCATTACAGCCTCTCTCTCCATGTGCCGGCCCCTGCCTCCCTGGGCACGAGGAAGGGTTCCCATTTAGGCCGCTGTCTTGTGCCCACAGACTCCGGCTCCCCCATGTGCCCCATCCCTGCTGCAGCAGGCACTCCTGTGACCTTGGAGGTTGCTGCCTTCTCCTCCGCGCCCTGTCCCCACTGTGGCAGGCACTCTCGTGACCCCAGCCACTGCTGCCTCCACACCTCCTCCTCACTGGGACAGATTCGTGTGCTCTGGGGCAGCTGTAGGGCAGCTGCCCTACAGGGAAGAACCCTGTAGGTGGACCACATGCAGAGGTGGAGCTGAAACCACAGCTGAGCCCCAGGGTCTGTGCAACTAAGGAAGAAAAGCTTAAATCTCTCCTAGCAGCTGCACAAACCATGAGTTGACATCCCCATGACTGGCTTTGTAAACTCAGTGCCTACAGAACATCTGAATGGATGAGTGCTTCTGCAGCCAAGACAAGTCTAGCTTTAGCACCTGCAGACTTTGTGGGCACATACACATGGGGATTGGGCCAGGTCAGAGTCTGAGCTGCCCCCATAGAGCCCATAGTAGGTCCAGATCCATGATTACTGCAATTCTGGGACCTGACTTCAGTGGATCTGTGTTGGTGGCCTGGTGAAACATCTGAGAGACACCAAGGCCAACTGTTGGCATATCCACGGTTAAGGTGGGGCTGAGAGCAGTGCCAACAACAGTGTGATCTTAGAGCTCACACAATAGGTAAAAGGTGACACACAGAGGCACACCCACAGTTGAACAGCTCCAGAGGAGGAATACTCAGTGGCTTCCCTCCTAGTGGGAATGCTCCAATCCCACCTACCTTGCACTGCAGAACAGAAACACAGCTAAGAAACAGATCTGGGAACCTCTGCTCCAAAAACTAAGGAGCAGACCCCAGCTCTGACAGGGAGTGACAACCACAGAGCAAATGGGAGGCTCTGCTCAATATCCGGTGCAGGCTCTGGTCACCACAAAATCAGTCACACCTCCTATCAAGAGGATAGCAGCTAGCATACACTGAGGAAAGATGTGGCAGACATCTACACAAAAAACAGCCCTCTCACCAAAAAATATTAAACCCTCGCAGGCTACAGAAGTACTTTCCCACATAACAATAGCCCTCCAAGAGAGTCTGAAGGTCTGGCATCATGAGGAAGAATCCCCAGAGCACTTAGCTTTGAAGACCAGCAAGGCTGGAGCCCCACAGGGCTGGAGAAAACAGAGACTCTACTCTTAGAGGGTGCACACAAGGTCTCATGTGCACTGGGACCCAGCACAAAGCAGCACCTCCATAGGAACCTGGGCTATGCCTACTCAGGAGTCTTAAGGGGTCTCCTGAGGAAGTGAAGGTCAACTATAGCTCATTGTTGGGGCAAGGACACTGGTGGCAGAAGTCCAGGGAATATTGATCAGAGTGAGCTGTCTTGGAGGTCCGCATTTTGGCACTAAGACCCAGCTCCACCCAGCAACCTGCATGCTCCAGTGCTGGAAAGCCTCAGGCCAAAAACCCAACAAGATAGGAACACAGCCCCACCCATCAGCAGACAGGCTGCCTGAAGTCATACTGAGCTCACAGCCACCTCAAAATGCACAGCTTGACATGGTCCTGCCCATCAAAGGGACAAGACCCAGCTCCACCCACCAGAGGGCAGGCACCAGTCTCTCCCATCAGGAAGCCTGCACAAGCTCCTGGATCAACCACACCCACCAGGGGGCAGACACCAGAAGCAGGAGAAAATATGATCTTGCAGCCTGTGGAAAGGAGACCACAAACACAGAAAGTTAGACAAAATGAGATGACAGAGAAATATGTTGCAAACGAAGGAATAAGAAAAAACCCCACAAGAACAAAGAAATGAAGAGAAGACGGGCAATCTACCTGAAAAAGAATTCAGAGTAATGACAGTAAAGATGATCCAAAATCTTAGAAAAAGAATGGAGGCACAGATGGAAAAGATACAATAAATGTTTAACAAGGATCTAGAAGATTTAAAGAACAAACAAACAGAGATGAAAAATACACTAGAAGGAATCAATAGCAGAATAACTGAGGCAGGAGAACGAATAAGTGTGCTGGAAGCCAGAGTGTTAGAAATAACTGCCACAGAACAGAATAAAGAAAAAATAATGAAAAGAAATGAGGACAGTCTCAGAGACCTCTGGGACAACATTAAAGCACCAACATTCTCATTATAGGGGTCCCAGAAGGAGAAGAGAGAGAGAAAGGACCTGAGAAAATATTTGAAGATATTATAGCTGAAAACTTCCCTAACATGAGAAAAGAAACACTCAAGTCCAGGAAGCACAGAGTGCCATACAGGATGAACCCAAGGAGGAACATTCCAAGACACATATTAATAAAGCTCACAAAAATTAAAGACAAAGAAAAAACATTAAAAGCAACAAAGGAAAAGAAATACATAACATATGAGGGGATCCCCATAGGGTTATCGCTGATTTTTTGGAAGAAACCCTGCAGGCCAGAAGGGAGTGGCACGATATATTTCAAGTGATGAAAGGGAAAAACCTACAACCAAGAACTTTCTAACCAGCAAGGTTCTCATTCAGATTTGAGGCAGAAATCAAAAGATTTATAGACAAGAAAAGGCTAAGAGAATTCAGCACCACCAGACCAGGTTTGCAAGAAATGCTAAAGGAATGCCTCTAGGCGGGAAAGAGACTAGCAACTTAAAACAACCTTGTACATATATAGACTGCTATATCAAAACATCATGGGAACAGCAAACCCAAAAAATACAATAGATACACACACAAGAAAGAAAAAGCAACCCAAACACAACACTAAATATGGTCATCAAACCACAAGAGAACAAAAGAGTAAGGAAAGAAAAAGACCTACAAAAACAATTAAGAAAATGGCAATAGGAACATACATATCGATAATTACCTTAAATGTAAATAGATTAAATGCTCCAATCAAAAGGCATAGACTGGCTGAATGGATACAAAAACAAGATCTGTTATATATGCTGTCTACAAGAGACCCACTTCAGACCTAGGGACGCATATAGACTGAAAGTAAGGGGATGGAAAAAGATATTCCATGCAAATGGAAATCAAAAGAAAGCTGGAGTAGCAATACTCATACCAGACAAAATAGACTTTAAAATAGACTGTTACAAGAGATAAGGAAGGACACTACATAATGATCAAGGGATCAATCCAAGAAGAAGATATAACAATTGTAAATATATATACATGCAACATAGAAGCACCTCAATATATAAGGCAAATGCTAACAGCTATAAAAGGGGAAGTCAACAGTAACACAATAATAGTGGGAGACTTTAACACCTCACTTACACCAATGGATGGATCACCCAGACAGAAAATGAATAAGGAAACACAAACCTTAAATGACACATTAAACCAGATAGACTTAATTGATATCTATAGGACATTCCATCCAAAAGAAGCAGAATACACTTTCTCTCAAGTGCACATGGAACTTTCTCCAGTATAGATCACATCTTGGGCCACGAATCAAGCCTCAGTAAATTTAAGAAACTTGAAATCATATCAAGCATCTTTTCTGACCACAAAACTATGAGATTAGAAATCAACTACAGGAAAAAAAACCTGTAAAAAACACAAACACATGGAGGCTAAAAAATATGTTAGTAAACAACCAATGTATCAATGAAAAAATCAAAGAGGAAATAAAAAAAAATACCTAGAGACAAATGACAATGAAAACACAATGACCCAAAACCTATGGGACAGAGTAAAAGCTGTTTTAAGAGGGAAGTTTACAGCAATGCAATCTTACCTCAAGAAACAAGAAAAATCTTAAGTAAACAACCTAACCCTATACCTATAGCAACTAGAGAAATAAGAACAAACAAAAGTAGAAGGAAAAAAATTATAAATATCAGAGCAGAAATAAATGAAATACAGATGAAGAAAACAATAGCAAAGATCAATGAAACTATTGATAAAAGCTGGTTCTTTGAGAAAATAAACACAATTGATAAACATTTAGCCAGACTCATCAAGAAAAAAATGGAGAGGACTCAAAGCAATAAAATTAGAAATGAAAAAGGAGAAGTTAAAATGGACACCACAGAAATACAAAGGATCATAAGTGACTACTACCAGTGACTATGCCAATAAAATGGACAACCTAGAAGAAATGGACACATTCTTAGAAAGGTACAACCTTCCAAGACTGAACCAGGAAGAAATACAATATATGAATAGACCAATCACAAGTACTGAAATTGAAACTGCGATTAAAAATCTTTTAACAAACAAAAGTCCAGGACCAGATGGCTTCACAGGTGAATTCTATCAAACATTTAGTAGAAGACTTAACACCTATACTTCTCAAACTATTCCAAAAACCTGCAGAGGAAGGAACACTCCCAAGCTCATTCTCTGAGGCCACCATCACCCTGATACCAAAACCAGACAAAGATATCACAAAAAAAAACCCGAAAATTACAGGTCAATATCACTGTTGAACATAGACACAAGAATCCTCAACAAAATACTAGCAAACAGAATCCAACAACACATTAAAAGGATCATACACCATGATCAAGTGGGATTTATCCCAGGGATGCAAGGATTCATCGATATACGTAAATCAATCAATGTGATACACCACATTAACAAGCTGAAGAATAAAAACCATATGATCATCTCAATAGATGCAGAAAAAGTTTTTGACAAAATTCAACACCCATTTATGATAAAAACTCTCCAGAAAGTCCACATAAAGGGAACATACCTCAACATAATAATGCCCATATATGACAAACCCACATCATTCTCAGTGGTGAAAAGCTGAAAGCATTTCCACTAAGATCAGGAACAAGACAAGGATGTCCACTCTTGCCACTTTGATTCAATATAGTTTTGGAAGTCCTAGACACAGCAATCAGAGAATAAAAAGAAATAAAAGGAATCCAAATTGGAAAAGAAGAAGTAAAACCATCACTGTTTGCAGATGACATGATGCTATACATAGAAAATCCTAAAAACACCACCAAAAAACTACTAAAGTTTATCAATGAATTCAGTAAAATTCAGGATACGAAATTAATATATACAGAAATTTGTCACATTTCTATAAACAATTAACTATCAGAAAGTGAAATTAAGGAAACAATCCATTTACAATCACACCAAAAAGAATAAAATACCTAGGAATAATCCTACTTAAGGAGGAAAACTATACGACATTGATGAAAAAGAGTTGCAGATGACCCAAACCAATGGAATGATACACTCTATTCATGAATTGGAAAAGTAGATTATTTTCAACCAAATCTATTTTTATGTTTTTGAACTCCTACTAATTCCAGCACAGATAATTTAATCTAGATATTTTCAAATAAATTTGTATCAATTCACATCAATTTAATTACTTATGTTAGATAAATTCAATGTTCACAAATCATTTCTAGTTCAATTTGCAAATAAAATCTAATCTTTTTTTGCTTTAACTGCTACTTCATGTATCTCATGGGTGCAAACATCCAAGCAAAATTGCTTCTGGCACAAGGTACTTAAAAACAAGAGGAGCCCTTGAGCTCACCAAGAATCTAATGACCTAGTGAATTATGAAAAGTATCTACAAGTTTATGGTGTTCAGAGAAACACCATTCATGGATAACTTGAATAATGAAAGGCAGGGAAGAATCAGGTGGCCACTTAGGAGGGTAAAAACGTTCAGCCATGGTAAAAAAAGTAAAACTATATTTCCATGTTACCATCCATTCCATATAAGAACATAGGCAAATGTACTGCCATCAGAACTACCACTAGGAATGATCTGTGCCAAGAGAATGGATCAGGAGGACATCAGCAGATGAAGCCTACAAGGACACAAACTTGGGCTCTACTTTCTGGTTCTTCATCTTCAACAGGGGCCCCATAATGCTAACTGACTTTTCCCCTCCCTAGTTACCTTCAAATATCTGCACTTATGAAGGACCTGAAGCTGTGCTTGAACCAAAAAAATGTTAGATATGTTTACAGGCTAGACTGGAACTATGTTGTGAATCTTGAATTTGCTCAGATATATAACTGAATTAAGCAAATTTGCTTGATGGTATCTAGATTTAGTTACCTAGGAGATACCAGGAATACCAAGGAACAAATTGTCTACTTGCAAAGTAAAATTCTATTTTTTACATTCTTGCTCTCAAGTTGACACCATCTATATCAAAATCTAAATCATTGTTTTGGGCAGTTTCCAAATACACAATATTGAATGGTTCTATTTAGAAAGTCAATTCATTCTTTAAGACATATTTTGCATCTGACTCCCTTTTGTGGACTTATCACATGGCCATGCTTCATTAAATCTGACAAATCCAAAGGGGCATGTAATAAGATGAGCTTATTTTTTTAAATTTTTTCTCTTACTATTAGGAGCCTACTATGATTAGCACCCCTTAGAGTTTCCTAGGCCCAAACCGTCTCTTCCATGATTTATGGCTCAGTAATGTGAGGTCTAGAACAGATATTTTTCCCACTTGTTAAATGTTTTATATTCTCTGCAGGACCCTGAAACTGAATTTGTGTAGTACTGCCATGATCCCCATTTAGTCAAGAAACTAACTATACATATTTGTCTCCTTTATTTTCAAAACCATCTTACTTTCATTGACTATGGATGTGTATATTCCCTTCAGTGAATACTATACTGTGTCTGCAGTGGAACACCAAGGACTCAATTAATTCCAGTTCCTGGAAAAGCCCCATTAAGACAACTGATATTTGAGGCTATTTATTTATTAACTCATTTCTATGTTTTGTACACTATATCATGTATTAATGTGTAGGTTTAAATAGTTATATTTTTTAACCTCATTAGTTTATCTCCCTCATATTTTGGCTTGAAATAATTGTGTTCATAATATGTCCCCCACTTCTATTGAGCTGACATTTAGAAATCCACATGAAATACCATTATTTATGTCAATATGTCATTGAAGGTATCATATATTATGTAATCTAAAGCCATTTCAAAAGGAATAATGCAATGAAAGGTTTCTAGAATTAGCAGAAGTTGAAGTTTCGGGCTTCCCTGGTGGCGCAGTGGTTGAGAGTCCGCCTGCCGAAGCAGGGGACACGGGTTCGTGCCCCGGTCCGGGAGGATCCCACATGCCGCGGAGCGGCTGGGCCCATGAGCCGTGGCCGCTGAGCCTGCGCATCCGGAGCCTGTGCTCCGCAGCGGGAGAGGTCACAACAGTGAGAGGCCCGTGTACCGACAAAAAAAAAAAAAAAAAATAGAAGTTGAAGTTTCAAACCCCCAGTGAAATGATACATTTCTTCCTTCCAAATGATGAGTATTTCATAATCCATCATGTTTTCTTATTCAGTTTTTAAAAATCCCAAAGTAAATCTTAATTTTAAATCACATCATATAAGTGTAGCTGGATGAAAAAATTAACTTAGCAGTTGGAAGCAGAATTTCTCTAAAAAAAGCTGTCTTTGTTCTAGGCAAATGTTCCCCCAAACTAAATATTTCATGAACCTTTGCAATTTCTACCATGGACTCATTCATCCTATATTTTTATCTAACAGTTTGTAAACTGACTCTTTTTAAAGTAATTTTATTTGAGAACAAAATTTTAATTGCCTAAATAGAAAGAAATACAAACAAAAACAATAAAAAAAGTTTCACTTTTTACTAGATGCATTTGCCTTCTGAAGCCCTTGTCTGAGGCTCGTTTATTTCTTTTTTTTTTTTTTTAATGTTATCAGCTAATGGTAGAAAATGTTAAAGACATAATAACCACAAACTGATCATTTCCTCTTGACTTCAGAGAAATATTGAAAGAAATACATTTCTCATAATGGGATTTAATGCTCGTTAATGCTTTAGCTTGGTACTATCTAACATTTTGTTCTTTACCATCTAAAACGATATCAGTTCTATTGGGAAAGGATCGTTAGCAGGAGTTGGAAAACATTAAATACCTAAAATATTTTAAAATAAAATTGCACGATTTGGGGGTTGGTAAAGTTGCTAGATGCAGTGTATGAGGGTGAGCAATAAGAAGAGAGGGGTGGACTGAATTTTATGTTTAATTTTCCATTTAGGCATACATCAGTATGATATTAGACCCATTTGTCTCAAAAATTCAGTCGTTCACATACTTGAAGTTCATGTATGCAAGATCATGGGCAGTGCATTAAGGTATGCAAATCAGGAGAAGTGACTAAGTGCCATATCTACTTAGATATGCCATGAAAAAGGAATCACACATAAATGAAGGTGAGCCAATTTATAAAGTGAAATAATTTAGAAGAGTCAACTCTAAGGCAATCATGCAATGAGAACCTAAGTTAGCTGTGAATTTATAAAATATTGTGAAAGCATTGGACTTTCCATAAAGAGTGGCATAGATATTTTAGACATTTTATAGATATTAATGGCAGGATTGCTTCAGCTAACATTTGGATTACATATATTAGAGTCAATTTTTAAAATGTTACTTCCTTTGTATCATTTAAAAATTTTTTAACATTTGAATTTCCCTGAACCTATTATAGTGTATACACTCATTTTCAGTTTGTTGGTTTGAACAAAATTTGATTTTTCTCCCAAGTCTCAGACAGGATATTCAAGAAAGAAAATTTTACCCAGCTTGAGATATAATTGATGTGTGACATTGTATAAGTTTATGGTGTACATAGTGATTTTATATATGTATAAATTGCAAAATCATTTCCATAATAAGTTTAGTTAACACATCCATCACCTCACATAGTTATAATTTGTGTGTGTGCATTGGAAACTTAAAAAATCTACTCTTTTAGCAATTTTCAAATATACAATACAGTATTATTAACTATAGTCATCATGCTGTATATTACATCCCCAGAACTTATTCACTATATAACTGGCAATGTATACCCTTTGACCACATTCAGCCATTTCCCCCATCCCTCACCCCTTACCCTTGGCAACTACCAATCTGTTCTTTGTTTCTATGAATTTGTTTTTTTTTAAGATTCCACATATCAGTGAGATCACACAGTATTTGTCTTTCTCTGTCTGATATATTTCACTTAGCATAATACCTTCAAGTTTCATCCATGTTGTTGCAAATGGCAGGATTTCCTTAGTTTTTATGGCTGAATAATATTCCATTGTATATGTATACCACATTTTCTTTATTCATCTATTGATGTACACTTAGGTTGTTTCCATGTCTTGGCTATTGTAAATAATGCTAAAGTGAACATAAGGGCACAGATATCTCTTCAAGATAGTGATTTCATTTCCTTTGGATATGTATCCAGAAGTGAAATTGCTATATCATATTTTTAATTTTTTGAGGAAACTTCATACTGCTTTCCCAAGAAAAAAAATTTTATATCAGTTTTAAATGCATAAATACATCCCATAATTATGTGGAACTCTAATGAATTTAATATATAATTATTAAATATTTACTTCTTAGAAAAATTTTTCTACCCAGTTTTTCATGAATTTTTAAAACTTTTTAAGTTTTAAAAAATATGTTTTAAAATATTTTAGAAATATTAATAAGTTGTGAGTGCATATGTAATTAAGCAATTGTTATAAAATCTTCACTCTGGGGGAAGTGGATTTAGACAGTATTTTTAATTGTGTTTTAAGTTTACTTAGCCTAATATGTTTGCATATATTTTAGATTACCTTCAAACTGTATTGTTTTAAAATATCAGTTTATCCCATAGTGTTGCCACATTATATCTAGTCTTTGTGTTTTGTTAGCTTATCTTCTGTTTTGTTAATTATTTATGCACAGATCATATAAACATGCCAGATCTAAATCTCCTTCTCCTAGTTGATGTGACTTGGCAATATTTAAAATTTGAAAGCAAACAGAAGTTGTTTATTTGGAAGATAAAGAGTTTGAAAAATTTTTAAAGGTTTATTTTATAGAATAGTAAAACTCATTTTTCTTGACTAGTAACTCATTTTTTTTTTTTTTTTACATTTTCTATTGTTAAAGTTTGGGGCACAAATATTTTTATTTTATCATATCTAACTCAGTAGCAATTTTAGACTCTAACACCTGAATATTATATAATTGTGTATGCATATGTTTTGACCACAAATACATATATTGCTAAATTAACATTTTACACAACGATATTTGGTGAATCTGTACAAGTGCAGTGACAAAAAAAAGGAGGAGGTGGGGGTTTGTCCTTCAACTCCACAGAAAACAATTTTACATATTCAGGGAAAAGAGTCATTCACTGTAGACACAACCTATTTCATCATATTGCAATACCTAGACCTAAAATCAGGTTACTTCATACACCAAAACGCAGGACACCTGAATAACCTACTTTCGATATGAAGAAAACAAACAAACAAAAAGGGATCTTTATATTTCATTCAGGAATCTTTATCTTCACACTTTGTCCTTAGTTCTAGAACTAGTGTTTAAATGATAAAATGCAAGGATTTGAGATCTGCCAGATCAGAGTTCAGTTCTTGGTTCTGTTGTTTATTAAGTAAACTTGAAAACTATAAAAATGTTTCTGAACCTCATTTTGTTAACTGTAAAATGAGTATAATAAAATCTCATAAAATTATTATTCATATTAAATACATAATCCATGAAAATCTCTTGGTACATCACAGGCACTCTATAAATGGTAACCCATTATTGTTATTTATGACATCTCATGTTAATAATTTCCATTAAATTTCTTCTTTCTCTCTCTAAGAGTTAGAATTGTTTTATGAATTTTTTATTACTGTTGGAAACTATGTTCTGAGTTTCACTCAACTAAAGTTTCCAAGCCCATTAGCAAAGCAGTTTAGTTGTTTTCCTTTTCCACTGAGTCTTATGTTGAACACCACTATTTGAACAATCCATAGAGAAACTGGAGGGATACACAAAATACAAAAGAAATTCTTTATTTTGGAATGTATATTCAAGGCTAGCTACAGTGCTTTGTAGGTAATAAATGTCCAATAAATACATATTGAGTAAATGAATGAATAATTAAATATTTTATTTCCTTTTTAATTTAACTTTCACTTCTGTCTTCATTTAGAAAGAGAAGTCTCATAGATTTGACTTGGAATGGAATTTGAGTTAGCAAGCATTGGACTCTCAGTATTTTCAACATGTTCACACTGGGTCAGGCAATATTGTGTAATAGAGAGCCTGAGTTTGAGTTCTAGTCGTATTATCTACCAGTTGGTTTGAACGCAACTTTTTTTTGCCTCAATGAAATTGAAAAATAATGGTCATACTTACCTCAGAAGATTATTATGAGGATTAAATGAGATAGTGTAGGTATGCAAACCTTGCTAAAAGACCAAAAATTGTAACTCGTGTTATTGTTGAAATAGTAATAATAGGAGATAAAACTTTCAAATGAAGAACTCACGCTAGGATGGAGATTATTCAAAATTGGGTAGAATAGAGAGTTTATAAATAATTTATATTGTCCAGAAATGAAGGATACTTCAATATGTTGTGACATTTTTATATATGAGATATAATTGGGGCATTAAAAAGAATGAGGCAAATCTTTATGTACTGATATGGAAGGATCCTGAAGGCATATTAAGTGAAAAAAGTCAAGATATAGAGTAGTATATATAAAAGTGATCTTTTTTGAAATGTGTTATGTCTGTCTGTAAATACATCGTTTCTCATACATGCATAGGACAGCTTGAAGGCTATGTAAGCAATTGCTAATAATGTTTACTTTAATTTTTTCATTTGTTTCCCCTAACATTTTACTATGAAAAAAATACTGTACAATTGAAAGAAGTTTACAGTGAACTCCTGTATATCCACCATAATGTTTACTTTCAAAGAGAACAGGTAGTAAGGAGAATTACTTTTCACTGAAGCTTTTGATTTTTGTTTGTTTTTGTCTCAGTTAGCTGCATATAAGCCACCCCAAACTTAACAGCTTTATACAGTTATCATTTATTCTATTTTCAGGTACCTGTGGGTTGGCTGAATTTCAGTTGATCTAGGCTTGGCTGAATTGAGCTTGAGTCTAAGCTGCAGGTTGGGTCCAGATATATTCCATATATCTCTTATCCTTCTTGGGTGAGTGGGCTATCTAAAACATTTTCTGCCCATGATGATGCCAAAAGCACAAGAATAAATATCTCACCATGCAGGCATGTTTCAAGTCTTTGCTTCTGTCACAACAGTTAATATTCCATTGGTTAAAGCATTTGACATGACCAAGCCTAAAATCTAGGGAAGAGACATACAGTCCACTCACTGTGAAACCAAATAAAGTTACATGGCCAAATCCAGCATCAATGGAGAGGAGAAGGATACCCCTACTCTTATGCAGGTAGGGAAAGGAATGATCAGTAGTCTAAAAATAATCTCCTCTACTATGTGTGTGAATGCATTTATATATATATACATATATATATGTATATATGTATATATATATATAATCTTGTTGCAGACACAACAACAACAGCAAAGGGTATGAAAGAGTGTGTCTTTAGTCTAACCACAGGAGGGAGAAGTACCTGATAGTAGAAGTGTCAGAATAAAGATTCCTCATTTAGTTTTTCTATAGAGATGAGAAAAGCACAATATTTGACAATATTTGACAAGCTTATCATATGTAGAGATTATCTAAGTAGCTAAGATGACTTGAGGAGGAAGTAAAAAAAGAGGGGATTTTAATTTTGAAGACCCACTGTTATCTTACTCTAATCTTATACAGGGAATTTATTCTTAATAATACACAGTGACAGAATGATTTTTGTCATTATTTTTAGCATATAATTTATTATGAAAATAGTTTCCAGCATGTTTTTTTGCGGGGAGAGGTCATTTATTTATTTCATGTTTCTGTGGTTGGACATTGTTCTAATGCTCAAATTTGCATTTGTTTGCTCCTGTTCTACTTGCAATTAAAAACAAAGCAGAACAAAGGAGACACCCTGCAGTTTTCAGGCAATTTTGCATTATTTTTCTTCCACTGTGTTATATTTAGTTTTCAGCAAGGATTAAGTAAATGATAGATTCATTTCAAAGTTATCCTGATTTTCAGTATTTTAAAGTTTATACATTATAATTAAAAAATCAGTCATTTGCATCAATATCATTATAGTGTTTTCAATCAATCTTAGAAATTTGTTTTTCCTGAAGGAAATTTGAACAAGTTTTTTTTTCTGAAACCATATTAAGCTGTAGTGAGCTCTCTCCTTAGTGATGACTATCAGAAAGAACAGAGAATTACTGTGATTTAAAAGTGTAGAACACTACACATGAAGTTAATCTTGGTTCTACTTTGACCAAGTCACTTTGATTATTTTTACCATAGCCTCATCTGCTAAATGAAGATATAAAACTTGCCATCCCTAGTTTAGTTTTGTATAAACATCTCATAGAAGGGTGTGGTACATCCAGAATGGAGTCCATATGGCCACCAGAAATTTCCACTGTACCACAGTAGATGACCCAGATTTAAGGTGTTAAATAGACAAGTACAAGAGGAAAGGGACACCATTTTACCCATTGTGTAGCACACATTTGTTGGCAAAATCTGGTGGCCATATGGACTTTCGTCAAACTGTCAAAAGCATAAGTGGAAGAGGAAAAGGAACAATTATACCCATGATATAGACACAAATTATTCAAAACCTGTTTGATCACATAAACTTGAAGAACTAAAGAAAGAATAGGAGACTTTTAGGATTTTGAATACACTGGATCCAGTGTTGTCCCTCACTAGTTCTGCCTATCCCAGCATCAGTAACTGAGAAGAAGGTAGTCGTTCGCAAGTGGACATTTAGAAGAGCAACATGTCAGAAAAACTGCATCAGAGTTAAACAGGCAAGGAAGACATTATTCAAGACTATTGCAATAGGAGTGAGAGACGGAACTCAACTCCAATGAAACAAAAGGCAGGTGAGTTTCAAGCATTGGGATGATCTAGTGGAAGAGCACTGGAGGACTTTAGTGGGGAGATTGGTCAGTATGATCTGTGTTTGTGGAAGTTAGGCACCTACCCTCCCACAGAGACAGGGAGATAGGAGTGCTTTCTTTCTTGATGATTACATTTCAAAAGGATGTCTCCTACGCCCCTGCAAAGATGTTCCTGGGTTTTAAAACTGGGAGAAGATTTAGGTCTCAAAGGGGCAGAGGTAGAATTTACAATTGAAAGTTTTCTCAAGTAAATACTCTAAGAAATGGGAAGTCAGAAGCCTGTAGTCAGGGAGAAACCTATCTAAAGTTTAGTCAAGATGAGGGATATATTAAAGCCAACTTGGTCATATGATATGGTTAATTTGATTAATACAGACAGAATAGAAGAAATCTAGGAAAAGGATAGGGGCTAAAGAGAGGAACAGGCTCTTTTTTTTTTTTTTTTTTTTTTTTTTCATGCATAGTAAAATACAATAGGATGAAGGAGAAGTGGTTTTTGTCTTCAGGGGATTTGTTTGTTAGTAGGGACTATCTCACACACACACACACACACACACACAAACACACACGCACACCAATAACTATACAATAAGGTAAAATGGAATAAAAATTGTTCCAATAAAATGCTATAGAATCCAAAGGGATAACGGTTTTCAAGATTATTTCATGAAGGTGGATTGATGTCATGTAAAATATGAAAGTTAATTAGAATTTGGTGAAAAGACAGAGTACAGCAGCCAAAAGAAGTGCATTACCTTCCACTAAATATAAGAATACAATATTAAAAATACAATTGATGAGATCAGGCACGTTCAGGGTGGTATTGAGGACATGGGGAGGGGGAAGGGTAAGCTGGGATGAAGTGAGAGAGTGGCATGGACATATATACACTACCAAATGTAAAATAGATAGCTAGTGGGAAGTAGCCACATAGCACAGGGAGATCAGCTCAGTGCTTTGTGACCACCTAGAGGAGTGGGATAGGGAGGGTGGGAGGGAGAGTCAAGAGGGAGGAGATATGGGGATATATGTATATGTATACCTGATTCACTTTGTTATAAAGCAGAAACTAACACACCATTGTAAAACAATTATACTCCAAAAAAGATGTTAAAAAAAATACAATTGAAAAAACTGAATGTTTGTGAAGGATATTTATTTGGACATCATCTATTTATTTATTTTAAAAACTTCCATAGAGCACAAAATGTGTTATGCATCTGCTAGCCATTGTGGATTCAATGATAAATACTATATTATCCTCTCAGATTACTCATGGATTAATAGAATAACTGGCATATAAACCCACAATTATAAGAGGAAAAGAGGAAAATGTAGGTGTCATAATAATAGTAAGTAATGTGAAGTGGAGACATGTGAAAGGAGAGATCAACTGTACCTTTATATCAGAAAAGGTTTCAAAGAGATTGATGCATTCATAGGACAGAGGACTAAAATGCTGTTGTAGAACTGTGCTGGTAAATCAACCTTGCTAGGAAAATACAGAAATAAGTAAATAATGGGATTGAAGGGAGCTTGGGAGAAGTAATATCAGAAGACAGTTTAAATTTTTGTTTTCCTCCATTTTATCTCCAAACAGCAGTCAAAGTGATTATTTTAAATAATCAGTGAGATCATGTCACTTCTCTGCTCTAACCATTCTGTGGCTTCCCACTGTGTTTTAAATAAAACAAAAATTTATTTTCTTGGCATACAAGTCCTCTTTCTATTTTTCCAAACTCCAACTTAAGTTCTTTTCTTCTTGTTACTAATTTTAAAATTCACTGGTCTGTTTTCAGTTTCTAGAATGTGCCAAACTTATCCTTCTCTCTGCTTCTCATGCAACTGGATTCTTCTCACCCTTCAGTTTACAGGATTAATGTCATTTCTCCATAGGCAACTTCCCTGAACATCTTATTGAAGTATCACGACCACCCATTATTCTCAGTTACAAAATCAAGTAACTTCTGTTTTAAACTTATTAAATTTATGATTCTATTAACCATGATTTATTTTTGTATCTTCTGTTTCTTCTGAAAGTGAATAATGTTAAGTTTTAACAAAGATTTCTGGAATGAATAAATATACAGCTTTTGTCTAGAGTCCACAGAAGAAAAAACAAGCAGGATATTGCATTATAATATAGTAATACTTGTATTTACATTTATAAAAAATTCCAAAAACAAGCAAATAAATTTACATTAAAATATAATTCTTGGGGCTTCCCTGGTGGCGCAGTGGTTGGGAGTCTGCCTGCCGATGCAGGGGGCGTGGGTTCGTGCCCTGGTCCGGGAGGATCCCGAGTGCCACGGAGTGGCTGGGCCCCTGGGCCGTGGCCGCTGGGCCTGTGCGTCCGGAGCCTGTGCTCCGCAGCGGGAGGGGCCGCGGCAGTGAGAGGCCCGCGTACCGCAAAAAAAAAAAAAAAAAAAAAAAAAAAAAATATATATATATATATATATATAATTCTTAAAAACTGAGGACAAACTAAAACAAATGGACATATCATGTTGGTGACATAACCACACTGGCAAAAAAATTCATTTCAACAAGATTCATAATATGGTATTTTGTCTATACATCATTAAATGTAATGATTACAAACAAAGAAAACCTAAGATACTTTAATTTTATTTAGTTTTATTGCTCTAGTTAGGATATCACTATGATTATTTAAAATATGCTTACATATGTTACAGAATAAAGTAATAAAAAGTTAGTAATTTTAGAATTTTCAATGTAAAAGAGGAGAGATATAAAGTATAAAAATTTCAAAAAGGTAAAAATTATACAATAGTGATTTTGATGTTAAGTATAAACTCATAGTATGCTTTGTTTAAAATAAATTTCCCCAGCTCTGTCCACTAAAAATGCTAAGAAGCTATATCAACCCAATGTCTCTAAGCTCCCACATGCATATGTCATGGTGTCTAAATATTATTCTCACTAAAAGTTATCAGGAATTCTTAGAAAAATAGCTTGTTCAGATCTAGGTCAGGAAATGTACAAAAAGAACATAGAAGCATTACTGTGATAGAAATAAAGGAAGGTATCAAAGACTAATGTTGTCATGTCAAAAAAATCACAGTTGACAAGCTTAAGGAGCTCTCACTGTCAGTGAAGGGATTATTTAAGAACCATAAAAAATAACTGCAATTAACTTAAAATATTAAACATACATTTTATATTCATACTGTTAAAAGTTGCTCTCAAAGAGATGGAAAGTCAAAACAAGGAAAACCTTCTTTATCATTATAAAAGATTTCAAGAACACCAATTATTTACTCAGGAAATCAGTCATAAAAGAAAAAAATTAAGCATTTTCTTTCCTTTTTCTAGGAAATGTAGATTACTAAATAAACCTGGTTAATAAGAAAAAGTTCTTTATATGTGAATTTCAGTTGATATATATGAAGGAAAGATAGAATTAAAAATTCACCATTTTGCAATCACTACTGTAAAGATTATATCAAGCAAGAATTATTATTTGTTCTAGTTCTGTGAAAAGTGTCATTAATATTTTGACATGGATTGCATTGCATGTGTAGATTGCCTTGGATATCATGGTCATTTTAACAATATTAATTCCTCCAATCCATGAACACGGTACATCTTTCCAACTGCTTGTGTCCTCTTCAATTATTTTTATGACTGTTTTACAGTTTTCTAAGCACAGGCATTAAACCTCCTTAGGTACATTTATTCCTAGGTTTTTTTTTTTTTTTTTTTGATGCAATTGTAAATGTTATTGTTTCCTTAATTCTCTCTCTTTTTTTATTTTTTTGCAGTACGCAGTCCTCTTACTGTTGTGGCCTCTCCTGTTGTGGAGCACAGGCTCCAGACGCGCAGGCTCAGCGGCCATGGCTCACGGGCCTAGCCGCTCTGCGGCATGTGGGATCTTCACGGACTGGGGCATGCACCCGCGTGCCCTGCATCGGCAGGCGGACTCTCAACCACTGCGCCACCAGGGAAGCCCCTTAATTCTCTTTCTGATAGTTCATCTTCACGGACTGGGGCATGAACCCGCGTGCCCTGCATCGGCAGGCGGACTCTCAACCACTGCGCCACCAGGGAAGCCCCTTAATTCTCTTTCTGATAGTTCATTGTTAGTATACAGAAACACAACAGATTATTGTATATTAATTTTGTATCCTGTAATTTTACCAAATTCAGTGATGAGATCTAATAGTTTTTTGGTGGTGTCTCTAGGATTTTCTATGTATAGTATTATGCCATCTGCAAACAGACAGAGTTCACATCTTTCTTTCCGATTTGGATTCCATTTATTTATTTATTTATTCTTGTCTGATTTCTGTGGCTAAGATTTCCATTACTATGTTGAATAAAAGTGACAAGAGTGGGCATTTTTGTCTTATTCCTGATTTAGAGGAAACCCTTTCAGCTTTTCATCTGTGAGCATGATGATAGCTGTAGGCTTGTCATTTATGGACTTTATTATTTGACTGTATAAACTCATAGTATGCTTTGGTGTGTTCTCTCTGGAAATAAAAAAGAGCCCAAATAGCCAAAACAATCTTGAGAAAGAAGAACAAAATTGGAGGTACCATACACCCTGATTTCAAACTACACTATACAGATACAGTAATCAAAACAGTATGGTACTGGCACAAAAAAACAGACATGTGAATCAATGGGACAGAATAAAGAGGCCAGAAATGAACCCACAATTACATGGGCAATTACTCTATGACAGAGGAGGCAAGAATGTACAATAGGGGAAAGACAGTCTCTTCAATAAACAATGTTGGGAGACTGGACAACTACATGTGAAAGAATAAAAAAGGACTACACTCTCACACCATGCACAAAAATAAATTCAAAATTGACTAAAGACTTAAATGTAAGACCTGAAACCATAAAACCTCTAGTAGAAAACACAGGCAGTATGCTGTTTGACATCAGTCAGAGTATTTTCTTGTATATGTCTCCTCAGGCAAGGGAGAAAAAGAAAAAATAAACAAGTAGGACTACATCAAACTAAAAAGCTTTTGCACAGCTAAGGAAACCACTGAATGAGAGAATATTTTTACAAACAATATAATCAATAAGGGGATAATATACAAAATGTATAAAGAACTCATAGAACTCAACACCAAAAAAACAAACAGTTTGGTTAAAAAATGAGCAGAGTTTCTGAATATATGTTTTTCCAAAGAAGGCATACAGATGGCCAACAGGCACATGAAAAGGTGCTCAACATCACTAATTACCAGGGAAATGTTTATTAAAACCATAACCTGTCAGAATGGTTATTATCAAAAAGACATCAAATAACAAGTGTTGATGAGGATGTGGAGAAAAGGGAACCCTCATGTACTGTTGGTAGGTCTGTAATTTGGTGTAGCCACTGTGGAAAAGAGTATGGAGAAAAATTAAAAATAGAACTCAAAAAATTAAAAATAGAATTACCATAAGATCCAGATATTCCACTCCAGGATATTTATCTGAAAACACTAATTAGAAAATATGCATGAACCTCTGTGTTCACTGCAGCATTATTTACAATACCCAAGATATGGAAGCAACCTAAGTGCCCACCAATAGATAAATGGATGGAGAAGATACGGTATATATATACACAATGGAATACTACTCAGACATAAAAAAGAATGAAGCCTTGTTTTTGCAATAACATGGATGGACCTAGAGGGCATTATGCTAAGTGATATGTCACACAGAGAAAGACAAAAATATTGTATACTTTGACTTATATGTGGAATCTAAAAAACAAAACAAGTGAACAAACTTAATAAAACAGGAATAGAGTTATAGATACAGAGAATGAACAGGTGGTTTCCAGAGGGGAGGGGTGTGGGAGAAGGAAAAAAATAGGTGAGGGAGATTAAGGGTATAAACTTTCAGTTGCAAAAGAAAAGTCACAGGTATGAAATATATATTGTAGGGAATACAGTCAATAATTATGTAATATATTTGCATGGTAACATATCATAACTAAGTACCATGGTAATCATTTTGAAATGTACAGAAATATCAAATGACCATGTTGCATAACAGGAATTAACAGTGTTGTAGATCACTTGTTATACTTCAAAAACAAACAGACTCGGGAGCTTCAAGGTGGCAGAAGATTAAGCACTGGAGATCACCTTCCTCCCCACAAATACATCAGAAATACATCTACATGTGGAACAACTCCTACAGAACACCTACTGAATGTTGGCAGAAGACCTCAGACCTCCCAAAAGGCACGAAACTCCCCACACACTTGGGTAGGGCAAAAGAAAATAGAAAAAACAGAGACAAAAGAATAGGGATGGGACCTACACCAGTGGGAGGGAGCTGTGAAGGAGGAAAGGTTTCCACACACTAGGAAGTCCCCTCATGGGTGGAGACTGCGGGTGGCAGAGGGCGGAAGCTTGGGAGCCACAGAGGAGATCACACCAACAGGGGTGCGGAGGGCAAAGCGGAGAGATTCCCGCACAGAGGTTCGGTGCCGACCAGCACTCACCAGCCCGAGAGGCTTGTCTGCTCACCCGCCGAGGCGTGCGGGGGCTGGGAGCTGAGGCTCGGGCTTCGGTTGGAAGCCAGGAGAGGACTCGGGTTGGCAGCGTGAACACAGCCTGAAGGGTTTAGTGCACCACAGCTAGCCGGGAGGGAGTCCGGGAAAAGTCTGGAGCTGCCAAAGAGACAAGAGACTTTTTCTTGCCTCTTTGTTTACTTGTGCGTGAGTAGAGGAGATTAAGAGCACCACTTAAAGGAGCTCCAGAGACGGGCGCTAGCCACGGCTATAAGCTCGGACCCCAGAGACAGGCATGAGATGCTAAGGCTGCAGCTGCAGCCACCAAGAAGCCTGTGTGCAAGCACAGGTCACTATCCACACCTCCCTTCCCAGGAGCCTGTGCAGCCCGCCACTGCCAGGGTCCTGTGATCCAGGGACAACTTCCCAGGGAGAACACGCAGTGCACCTCAGGCTGTTGCAACATCGCGCTGGCCTCTGCCATCGCAGGCTCACCCTGCACTCTGTACCCCTCCTTCCACAGGCCTGAGTGAGCCAGAGCCACTGAATCAGATGCTCCTTTAACCCCGTCCTGTCTGAGTGAAGAACAGACGCCCTCAGATGACCTACACACAGAGGTGGGTCCAAATCCAAAGCTGAAGCGTGGGAGCTGTGTGAACAAGGAAGAGAAAGGGAAATCTCTCCCAGCAGCCTCAGGAGCAGTAGATTAAATCTCCACAATCAACTTGATGTACCCTGCATCTATGGAATACTTGAATAGACAATGAATCATCCCAAATTGAGGAGGTGGACTTTGAGAGCAAGATAGATTATTTTATCCCCTTTTCCTCGTTTTGTGAGTGTGTATGTGTATACTTCTGTGTGAGATTTTGTCTGTATAGCTTTGCTTTCACCATTTGTCCTAGGGTTCTGTCCGTTCATTTTTTGTTTTTTTTAACTTTTTAAAATTTTTTTCTTAATAATTATTTTTTATCTTTTATTTTAATCTTTATCTTATTTATTTTATATTTATTTTATTTTATCTCCTCTCTTTCTTTCTTTCTTTTCTTTCCATTTTTTCTCCCTTTTATTCTGAGCCGTGTGGAGGACAGGATCTTGGTGTTCCAGCCAGGAGTCAGTGCTGTGCCTCTGAGGTGGGAGAGCCAACTTCAGGACACTGGTTCACAAGAGCTCTCCCAGCTCCACATAATATCAAATGACAAAAATCTCCCAGAGATCTCCATCTCAATGCCAATACCCAGCTTCACTCAAAGACCAGTAAGCTACAGTGCTGGACAACCTATGCCAAACAACTAGCAAGACAGGAACACAACCACATCCATTAGGAGAGAGGCTGCCTAAAATCATAATAAGGCCACAGACACCCCAAAACACACCACCAGACGTGGACCTGCCCACCAGAAAGACAAGATCCAGGCTCCTCAACTAGGACACAGACACTAGTCCCCTCAACCAGGAAACCTGCACAACCCACTGAATCAACCTTAGCCACTGGGGACAGACACCAAAAACAATGGGAACTATGAACCCACAACCTGCGAAAAGGAGACCCCAAACACAATAAGTTTAGCTAAATGAGAAGACAGAGAAACACACAGCAAATGAAGGAGCAAGGCAAAAACCCACCAGACCTACCAAATGAAGAGGAAATAGGCAGTCTACCTGAAAAAGAATTCAGAACAATGATAGTAAAGATGATCCAAAATCTTGGAAAAAGAATGGAGAAAGAAAAGGATTAAGGACAGTCTCAGAGACCTCTGGGACAACAATAAACCCACCAATATTCGAATTATAGGGGTCCCAGAAGAAGAAGAGAAAAAGAAAGGGACTGAGAAAATATTTGAAGAGATTATAGTTGAAAACTTCCCTAAGATGGGAAAGGAAATAGTTTAATCAAGTCCAGGAAGTACAGAGAGTCCCATGCAGGATAAATCCAAGGAGAAACATGCCAAGACACATATTAATCAAACTATCAAAAATTAAATATGAAGAAAAAATATGAAAAGCAGCAAGGGAAAAATAACAAATAACACACAAGGGTATCCCAATAAGGTTAACAACTGATCTTTCAGCAGAAGCTCTGTAAGCCAGAAGGGAGTGGCAGGACATATTTAAAGTGATGAAGGAGAAAAACCTACATCCAAGATGACTCTACACACCAAGGATTCATTCAGATTTGATGGAGAAATTAAAACCTTTACATACAAGTAAAAGCTAAGAGAATTCAGCACGGCCAAACCAGCCTTACAACCAATGCTAAAGGAACTTCTCTAGGCAGGAAACACAAGCGAAGGAAAAGACCTACAATAACAAACCCAAAACAATTAAGAAAATGGTAATAGGAACATACATATTGATAATTACCTTAAATGTAAATGGATGAAATGCTCAAACCAAAAGACACAGACTGGTTGAATGGATACAAAAACAAGACCCGTATATATGCTGTCTACAAGAAACACACTTCAGACCTAGGGACACATACAGACTGAAAGTGAGAGGATGGAAAAAGATATCCCATGCAAATGGAAATCAAAAGAAAGCTGGAGTAGCAATTCTCTTATCAGACAAAATGGACTTTACAATAAAGACTATTGCACGAAACAAAGAAGGACACTACATAATGATCAAGGGATCATTCCAAGATGAAGATATAACAATTGTAAATATTTATGCACCCAACATAGGAGCACCTCAATACATATGACAAATACTAACAGCCATAAAAGGGGAAATCGACAGTAACAAAATCATAGTGGGGGACTTTAACACCCCACTTTCAGGAATGGACAGATCATCCAAAATGAAAATATATAAGGAAACACAAGCTATAAATGATACATTAAACAAGATGGACTTACTTGATATTTATAGGACATTCCATCCCAAAACAACAGAATACACATGCTTCACAAGTGCTCATGAAACATCCTCCAGGATAGATTGTATCTCGGGTCACATATCAAGCCTTGGTAAATTTAAGAAAATTGAAATTGTATCAAGTATCTTTTTGGACCACAATGCTATGACACTAAATATCAATTACAGGAAAAAAACTGTAAAAAATACAAACACATGGAGACTAAACAATACACTACTTAATAACCAAGAGATCACTAAAGAAATCAAAGAGGAGATTAAAAAATACCTAAAAACAAATGACAATGAAAACACGACTACCCAAAACCTATGGGATACAGCAAAAGCAGTTCTAAGAGGGAAGTTTATAGCAATGCAATCCTACCTCAAGAAACAAGAAACATCTCAAACAAACAACCTAAACTTACACCTAAAGTAATTAGAGAAAGAAGAACAAAAAACCCCCAAATTTAGCAGAAGGAAAGAAATCATAAAGATCAGATGAGAAGCAAATGAAGAAGAAATGAAGGAATTGATAGCAAAGATCAATAAAACTAAAAGCTGGTTCTTTGAGAAGATAAACAAAATTGATAAACCATTAGCCAGACTCATCAAGAAAAAAGAGAGAAGACTGAGATCAATAGGATTAGAAATGCAAAAGGAGAAGTAAGAACTGACACTGCAGAAATACAAAGGATCATGAGAGATTACTACAAGCAACTATATGCCAATAAAATGGACAACCTGGAAGAAATGGACAAATTGTTAGAAATGCACGATGTGCCGAGACTGAACCAGGAAGAAATAGAAAGTATTAACAGACAAAACACAAGCACTGGAACTGAAACTGTGATTAAAAATCTTCCAACAAACAAAAGCACAGGACCAGAT
>NC_041214.2:123366302-123401723 GCF_002837175.3 Physeter macrocephalus
TAAAGTTGGGTTTATCCCAGGAATGCAAGGATTCTTCAATATACGCAAATGAAACAATGTGATACACCATATTAACAAATTGAAGGAGAAAAACCATATGATCATCTCAATAGATGCAGAGAAAGCTTTCGACAAAATTCAACACCCATTTATGATAAAAACCCTGCAGAAAGTAGGCATAGAGAGAACTTTTCTCTCAAAATAATAAAGGCCATGTATGACAAACCCACAGCCAACTTCATCCTCAATGGTGAAAAACTAAAACCATTCCCACTAAGATCAGGAACAAGACAAGGTTGCCCACTCTCACCACTCTTACTCAACATAGTTTTGGAAGTTTTAGCCACAGCAATCGGAGAAAAACATGAAATAAAAGGAATCCAAACCGGAAAACAAGAAGTAAATCTGTCACTGTTTGCAGAAGACATGATAATATACATAGAGAATCCTAAAGACACTACCAGAAAACTACTAGAGCTAATCATTGAATTTGGTAAAGTAGCAGGATACAAAATTAATGTACAGAAATCTCTTGCATTCCTATACACAAGTGATGAAAAATCTGAAAGTGAAATTAGGAAAACACTCCCATTTACCATTGCAACAAAAAGAATAAAATATCTAGGAATAAACCTATCTAAGGAGACAAAAGACCTGTATGCAGAAAATTATAAGACACTGAGGAAAGAAATTAAAGATGATAAAAATAGATGGAGAGATATAGACCTAAATGTAAGGGCAGACATTATCAAACTCTTAGAGGAAAACATAGGCTGAACACTCTATGACATAAATCACAGCAAGATCCTTTTGGACCCACCTCCTAGAGAAATGGAAATAAAAACAACAGTAAACAAATGGGAACTAATGAAGCTTAAAAGCTTTTGCAAAACAAAGGAAACCATAAACAAGACGAAAAGACAACCCTCATATGGAACAGAATAGAAAGCTCAGAGATAAACCCTCACACATATGGTCACCTTATCTTTGATAAAGGAGGCAAGAATATACAGTGGAGAAAGACAGCCTCTTCAATAAGTGGTGCTGGGAAAACTGGACAGCTACATATAAAAGAATGAAATTAGAACACTCCCTAACAGCATACACAAAAATAAACTCAAAATGGACTAAAGACCTAAATGTAAGGGCAGACATTATCAAACTCTTAGAGGAAAACATAGGCTGAACACTCTATGACATAAATCACAGCAAGATCCTTTTGGACCCACCTCCTAGAGAAATGGAAATAAAAACAACAGTAAACAAATGGGAACTAATGAAGCTTAAAAGCTTTTGCAAAACAAAGGAAACCATAAACAAGACGAAAAGACAACCCTCAGAATGGGAGAAAATATTTGCATATGAAGCAACTGACAAAGGATTAATCTCCAAAATTTACAAGCAGCTCATGCAGCTCAATATCAAAAATCAAAAAACCTAATCCAAAAGTGGGCAGAAGACCTAAATAGCCATTTCTCCAAAGAAGATATACAGATCGCAAACAAACACATGAAAGAATGCTCAACATCATTAATCATTAGAGAAATGCAAATCAAAACCACAATGAGATATTATCTCACACCGGTCAGAATGGCCATCATCAAAAAATCTAGAAACAATAAATGCTGGAGAGGGTGTGGAGAAAAGGGAACACTCTCCACTGTTGGTGAGAATGTAAACTGATACATCCACTATGGAGAACAGCATGGAGGTTCCTTAAAAAATTAAAAATAGAACTACCATACGACCGAGCAATCCCACTACTGGGCATATACCCTGAGAAAACCATAATTCAAAAAGAGTCGTGTACCAAAATGTTCATTGCCGCTCTATTTACAATAGCCAGGACATGGAAGCAACCTAAGTGTCCATCGACAGATGAATGGATGAAGAAGATGTGGCACATATATACAATGGAATATTACTCAGCCATAAAAAGAAACGAAATCGAGTTATTTGTAGTGAGGTGGATGGACCTAGAGTCTGTCATACAGAGTGAAGTAAGTCAGAAAGAGAAAAACAAATATCATATGGTAACACATATATTTGGAATCTAAAAGAAAAAGAAAAAAGAAAGAGGTCATGAAGAACCTAGCGGCAAGATGGGAATGAAGACACAGACCTACTAGAGAATGGACTTGAGCATACGGGTAGGGGGAAGGGTAAGCTGGGACAAAGTGAGAGAGTGACATGGACATATATACACTACCAAACGTGAAATTGATAGCTAGTGGGAAGTAGCCACATAGCACAGGGAGATCAACTCGGTGCTTTGTGACCACCTAGAAGGGTGGGATAGGGAGGGTGGGAGGGAGTGAGATGCAAGAGATATGGGGACATATGTATATGTAAAACTGTTTCACTTTGTCATAAAGCAGAAACTAACACACCATTGTAAAGCAATTATACTCCAATAAAGATGTTTAAAAGATAAAAAACAGACTCAGAAAAAGAGATCAGATTTGTGGTTTCCAGAGGTGGAGCTTGGGGGAGGGGAAATTGGATGAGGGCAGTGAAAAGTTACAAACTTCCAATTATAAGATAAATAAGTAATAGGGATGTAATGTACAACATGGTGAATATAATTAACACTGCTTTATTTTATGTATAAAGGTTGTTCAGAGCATAAATCCTAAGAGTTCTCATCACAAGAAAAAAAATCTTTTTCTATTTTATAATTTTGTGTCTATATTAGATGATGCACTTCACTAAACTTACTGTGATAATCATTTCATGATGGATGTAAGTCAAATCATTATTCTGTGTACCCAAACTTATACAGTGCTGTGTGTCAGTTATATCTCAATAAACCAGGAAGAAAAAAAAAAGGAATCTTTAAAGTATTTTTAAAACATTTTGTGAGAAGTTGATAGGGTTTGAGTATTCTTAAAGAGTAAAAGTATCACTCCAAGGGTTATTTACTTATTTCAAGATGAGAAACAAACAAAAAATAATAACTTTGCAATGGAGGGAACAAGTTATGACTTCCTGAAGTAACTGATCAATCACTAATAACAGGACAACTAGACATTATGTGTCTCCTGACAGGATGCAGTATACTACACAGAGCACCACCAAGAAAATATTTTTGCCAAAATGCTGACTGTAAATCTAATCAACCTTTAGATATTACTTCTAGCTTACTGGGAGTTGGAGCAATAAAATTAAATGGCACCACAAAGAAGTAATGTGGATCATTTTATAAGATAATTGATCAGATTTTATCAATAAGTGAATACCATAAAAAAGAGGCATTTTTCTCTTTATTAAAAAAAAATGCAACATATAGACCTTGTGTGGAGCCTGATTTGAACACCAAACATAAAAAGACATTTCTGAGACTACTGAGAAAAACTGAAATATGGAATTGGTATTTTATATTATATTATGTTATGTTATATTATATTATATTACATTATATTATATTAAAGACTTCTGTGGTTTCAAAACCTAACCTCAAATTTATTTGACACTCCTATGATTGAGAGTTAGGGTATATGATCTCTCTCTCTGAATCTGGACAGGCTTATTGCTGCTTTGACCAATAGAGTGCATCAAAAGTAACTCTGACTTCTGAAGTTAGGTAATAAAAAAGCTATGCGTTTTCTGCCTGGTAGTACTGGGTTAGTCACTCAGGAGAAACCGACCTCTATGTAGGAAGTCCAACAACTTGATAACTGCCATACTGGAGGGTATATATATATAAGCATTTCATTCCTCAATCCAGGTCATCCCTGCTAAAGCAAGAGACATCTGAGTCAAATAGTCTTGGATCCTCTAGACTGGCCCATCACCAAGTGAGTACTACTGAGTAACCACATGGAGCAAGAGAATCACCACGCCAAGCACTGCCCAATTTCCTGACACAGAGATGGATGAGCATAAAACTTGGCTGTGTTTAATACTACTGAGTTTGAGATGGATTTTTTAATGTAGAATAGATAACTGGAATGATTAATGGTTATTAATTATTTTAGTTGGGTAATAGTATTTGGGTTTTGAAAATTAATTTTTTGTTGGAAATACAAAATAGTATATTTGAGGGTAAACTATTTTAATATCTGGGATTTAGATGAATGAAGAATAAATGCATATATGACTAAATAATTATAATTATTGAATCTTTGTTATGTGTATATGAGAGTTTATTGCATCATACTCTTTATGTTTTTTATTTGAAAAGTTTTATAATAATTTTTAAAGACGACCCGCAGGGAAAAAAAGTAAAGTTTTGTTATAACTTAAATCAGGGAAGAGGAGGGAAGGACTAAGGCACATTTTAATTTTAATCCAATCCTGGAAGAAAGCTAGAATTAACATAGGACTTGAAAAGGAGTTAAAAGATAGATTTGGGAAGAGTTAAAGATACAGTGAAAACTAGGAGATCAAAGAGAACCTCAAAAGATACGATAAAATCACTTTGTACAGTAATTACATTTTATGTGGGTGTACCTCTCACTAGTTTGTGAAATCATTTGAGCAAGGACATTATCTTCACCTTTGTTTTCCCAGTGGCTAGCATATTGGCTGGCACTTTTTAGGTACTCAGTGAATGTAACATAAAAGAAGAATAAACGTTTGTGGAGATTGGAATTTAAAAAACTGTGTATATTACTCCAAAAACTCAACATCGGATCCATAGAGGGGGTGTACTGAGGTTAAGGGTCTGTACTCAGGGCTCTGTGCACTGGCCTGTCATGTTAGAGTGGATATTATTTATGGATGTGCAGAGCATGACATTCGAACGGTACAATGTGTGATTAGAGATGAGAGAAAAACAAACATTGGAAATCAAGTAATTTTACTTCCCATTTAAAACAAACACAAATGTTTTTAAGCACATAATGTCTTCTCACCATATAAAACAAACAAACAAACAAAAAATCCCTGAAACTAGGAGACAATTTTAGCTTTCTCTCAGAGAAAGATGCTATAGTGAAAGAAGAAACTTTAAGAGGTAAGTTATGATGATAGCAATCATTGTCATCACCAATACTGCCTATTACTGAGTATCAGATACTTTACAATCATTATTGCTAATATATACAGCATCTTTGCAAAGGAAGTATTATTATTTTAATTTTAAAGATAAGGAAATTAAAGGTCAGGGATTTAAGTGTCTTGCCAGAAGCCTCATATGTAATAAATACATTTGACATGTGACAAGAACAATACAGTTAACAACAGTAAACAAAAACCTCCGTTAATAATATCTCTATTTCTCCAAGAGAAAATAGAGATATGGAATCATGTAATTCATAAGTGGCTAGAGTTTGAGGTCTTCCTAACTCCAAAATACTTGGCAATAAAATAAAAAGTGTAAGCCAATTTGTAATACCAAATTGAAGGATGCTAATTTAGATACAGATGCTTGTAGTTGTGAACATTTACCCCCAAATTCCTGGAAAAGGGGGTCAGAGAAACCGATGGTATTTTTACAGAAGGAAAAATAGAGGTTGTGCAATGCAATGTGAAAGATACTAGGTTTTCAGATCCTGCTATGGTAATAGCTGAAATTAATTTCTCAAAAGCTGAGGAATTTGGCAGAGGTATTTGGACGTTGAGAATATCCCTATGAGAACAAGAAGAAATTCAAAATATGAGAGGTGATCAAGGATAGAGAATCCCTGCTCACCTTTCCAGGTGTCACAAAGTGGTGGCTCATATTTTAAAAATGATGTGAAGAAAATTCCCCAGGGAAGGAATCAAGCCAACAGCTTTAAAGAACAAAATAGCTGCAGAAATGTTTAAAGGAGTACACACAGACTGAGAAAACCAGGGTGAAGACTTGGAAACAGAAATCCATACAGAAATAACAGGTCTGTAAATATAGTCAAGGTGATGAGAGAAGAAAGAGAAAGCCATACAAGAATAAAGACACTTCCCACAGACATCTGAGGTTGTGCATGGCAATAAGACAGTAGTGGAGAGTAAAAAAGTCACAGACAGGTTAAGCTGGCACTAAAGAAAAACAGTTGTGATGCTTGTGTTCTCTAAATTATGGGAGTGATCTTTATTTTAAAAACTTCAGAAACAAGAAAGAAAAGGAAATCTCAGCTGATGCAAGGTGCCAACAAAAAATAAGTGGTTTATTGGAAACTCACAGTTCAAGAAGTGAGTTCAAGGAAGAAAGTACTCTAATGAAATACTGTAGTTAAATTAAGCAAATTTTAGAAATTACTTACTAGAATATTTTAGAATGGCCATCAGACGGCAATCTTAAGTTAGAATTTTTTTTAAGAATCATTGAAAGATATGTATTAAAAGTCAGAGACTATGAAACTAGGATACTGACTTTTAGATTTTTCGAAGCAATAGGCACCGTGGTAGGAGAGGGAAAAGCTGTTGGATTGAGGACTCTGAAGAGATATCATGCTTTAAGAGGAAAGTGGGAAGAACATTAATTTTATTTCAATGAAGCAAATGTTTGATCAGGAAAACAACAACAACACAGCTTCTCTTTAAGACCATCTGTCTGAACATTGCTGAAACATGTGAAGACATTTCCCAGTAACACCATCAGCAGCCCATATGCAGTGGTGGGGAATGTTTGAGAAGGGTGCATAATTCATGGTGCCAGAGAAATGAGACAAGACTGCTTTTCTAGCTTCTCTCTGCGTGTATGGTCTGAAGACTCTTTTACAAGGAGATTCTTAGGCACTTCCAAGGAAGTAAATTACACACATGAAAGTGGGATGTTACTATATAGGTTGAAATGAATATTATTTCATGCAGATGACACTGCTCTTTGAGTTATAGGAGGAGCACAGGATGTAGACAAATATGAATAGTGTTCTCCAGAGAGCTGTAGGAAGTACAATTAAACAGATCAAAGTAGCAAAACCACAAATGTGGTACTACATGCAAAAATGGTGCTATGAAATGTGACTATGTGGAGACTGGCTCAAGAAGAATTATTGGCCTGCACTTTATGAACAGGAATAGGGTGTAAAATAAAATAAGACATAGAAGAGGAAAGTAAATGAAGAAATCAAGGGGAAATCTACTATTAGAAAATAGGGCAAGGTTGAGTAAGCAGCTTCCAGTGACAGTTTTTTTTTGTGCCATAGTTCTTTGTGGTTCCCCCATAGGTATGTGGCTCTTCTGGCAGGGGCTTTTTCAGGTTCCTTTGGAAACAGGTATAACTTAACAGAGGGTCAAATACCTGTTGAAAGGAGGAATCTACAATTTATTATTGTGTCTCCATGTTTCAAAGTGAACTATAACAACACTTTAGGGAACGAACTTCAAATTCCACCAGCTCCTGTGAAGGAATGAGGGAATGGGAGTGCTTTACTGAAGGCAAATTTTTTTGAAGGAAGAAAAGGGAAAATTATGAAAAGGTTACGGTGAAGTAGATGACAGTGTAGAGTATAAAGCCTGAGACTTAAAAAGGAAAACTAGGAAAGTATCACACTTAGAAATATCAAAGGAGATCTATATGTATAGAACAAAAATTGATGATCTTGAGGATGAAGACATTAAAAAAGGTTTCTAAACATCTAAGGGAAGTAATAGAACTGGGTCAAAGTAAAGAGATCTTTTTGGAATGAGGCAAACTTCTGGCTAAAATACGTATAACGTTCCGCCCAAAAGAACCAGGAGAGGAGGAGACCAAGGAACACATACTAAATAACTGTGAAGTATTTGAGAATCAGCTAGCTCAGATTATAAAAATAATAGTCATAATAATGTCACACACACATATATACATACACATGCATGTATATATATACATATATGTTGGTGATTTACTTACATACTCTTTCACATGAGTTTTGTTGTTTCTAATAATCTTTCAATCTGAAAGAGCAGTTATCTTAATTCCCATCTTACAGGTGAAAATACTGAGTTTCAAAGAAATCTATCAACATTTCCATGAAAAAAAAAGCAATTAATCCTCATTGTCAACAGCTTTGCCTACTTGTGGACTAGCCTCCCTCTTCCCCTGGGTTAATCAACTCTGTGAGTCTATTTAGATCCCTATGTCTGTACTTTCTCAAACCACGAAGCTGTAGCCTATCCATCTAACTTTTCCCATATTGATCAATCTGTCGGTGTAGTCCTCAGGCCTAATTGTGATTGCCTCTCTAGGTTTCTTAAAAAACTAGATCCTGCCTGGCTGGGTTCCTGCTCCCTTATCAAGTCACCCATAGCTTCTTATATTTTGAGGACTGGGTCTGGTGTATATCCCTTAATTCCTGTTTAGGATCTCTTTAACCCAGATGGAGCACTTAGAACAAAAACCCTGTCACATGAGTGACTATAGGTATGGCTAGTTACCCAGTAGACTGCACACTTTCATAGAACCCACATTTGCCATGCCCTTTTGGATACCAATGTGAATATCTGGCCATCCATTCCTCACTGGTGAACCTTCTAAGCTCTTAGCTCTTAACTTTGAAGTCATATCTATAACTATATCTGTATCTATATCTGTATATATCTAGATTGAGATCTAGATCTAAGCTACTATGTGCCAGGTACTGAGCTCTGGGCTTTCAGTGACTCCAGGTCACCAGACTTTTCTACAGTTGTCTGGCGGATTGAGTGGAAGGTATTTATGGGAAGAATGGCTGGGTATGAAGACAGTGCATGATCCTGGCTAACCTGGGAAGAAGGCTTTTGGAAAAATTTTAGGAGGTGGCAAATTTGGAAGCCACAGGGTTTGTGGCTGCTAGGGAGCTTTCTGTAGGAAAAGGGGTTATTTGGAGAATAAGCCAAAGTAGTGAAGTGGCTGTGATGGAAGCAATATTGAAAATACGTTTCTGAGCACAACTCCCTGAACTTAAATGTAACTAAGGGAAGGAAAAAACAGTCCTGCATCTGCTTGCATATCACTATTTATAACACAGAGTAGTGCTTGGAATTTCACCAAGAGAAAATTTATTATGGATAGCATGTACCCTATTTTCCAATACAAATAAACAAAAAGAGTTCGAGGTGATTAATCAATCATGTGTTAATGCAAATAAGTTTGTGCCTTTTGCTTTTTTTCCTGACAAACATAAGGTAAGTTACTCCTCACAAAGCAAAATTGTGATTCAACCTGAGTTTGCAATTCTTCTGAATGTGGATTATATAGATATATCAGAGCTCTTCCTTATTCCCAAAGTAGGGACCTAAAGAAATATAATGAATATAGGGAAGGAAAGCACCAACATTTGCAAGAGAATTGGAGACTGGGACTGTCATTGCCAGGGTTAACATGCAGTATTTCAAAATTGGGCCTAAGGTTGTTGCTAGGGAAGAAAATGAGGAGAAAACAGCATCCTCCCTGAAGTTCTGGACAGCTGCTTCTAACACTCAAATACAGAGGCCTGTGTCTCTAACTACTGTTTATAATAATCATTCTATGGAAAGATGTCTTCCAATATCACATCAACAGATAAATTTTTGTCTGTTCCTGCTATTTCAAACAGCAGTTCTAGTTATTAATGATGTTACAGAGAAAACAATGTAAAGTCCCTTCCTATAAACAAGAAATTTTCACCCTGGCTTTGGGGTAGACTGCTAATTAGCATATAATGCATATCAAAATAGAATGGGAATTCACAGTGCAAGGAAAGACCAAAAAAAGAGGGCAAACCACTCATTTATACATCAGATCTCAGATCTCACCAAAAACTTGAGCCTCCCAGTATTTACGTGTGGTTAGAAAAGGAGGCTCCACACTAATTCAGGGTATAACTATTTTTACTGGAAGAAGACAGAGAGGTAATTTCTTTTTACAGCATTAACAAAATAATGAATCATTTAAATAAGATCATGTTCACACAAATGTGCAGAGATTACCTATTTGTAAACAAGCCTAAAATTATTTCAACACAAAAAGTAAGTCAATTTCAATTTTTTAACTGCTTTCTTTGCCATTAGCTCCAGTTGTTTTGAGAAGTGATTCCTTGGTGAGTACTTTTCTAAAATGGGATAAAAATGAGTGAATGATGCTGGAAAGCAAGGACAAAGTAAGTAATTATTTGTGAAGGTGGCCTTTAGGGTGAGTTAAATAGTCATATACTATATAGGGTAAATAAAATTTTCAGTGTTGTTTTGGAAAAAAAAATTTCACTATGTGAGGTATGATTCTCTGTTATTTTTACATCTGTAAATGGGGTATGTGTGCCAGCTTCAATCTAGGTCAGAGTTCTTTGTTTTCAGAGCCACAGGTCACCATCCTGTGTGTGTGTGTGTGTGTGTGTGTGTGTGTGCGTGCGCGCGCGGGAGAGACAGAAGGAGAGGGGGAGGGGGAGGTGGAGGGGAGACTATTTTGTTGTACTCAAACAATGCAGTGCATCTCTGACCTTCATTTGATTGCTATTTTATTTTCTTTCTTTCCAGTATCACCTTACCTATTTGTTTTCTTTTTCCCTATGATATCTATATGCCAGCATATCTATTAACACCTCTTCATTTTTAAAGATGACAAAATAACTAAATCTGCAAGTCCTCACAGCTCGCACAGCAGCTGGCTTGTAAGGCATCCAGCGAACACACTTACACACCTGTGAGTGCTTAATAGTCTCTTTTTTTCTCTAGATTTTAAAATAATTTCATTATAAAATATTTGATATTTGGGAATGCATTTTAAGCTTGCCACCAAAAATCACTGAATTTATATCCATTACCTTTCATATAATAAAATAAGCCAGAATGTTTTATTGTTACTATTAGACTGGAAATCCCAAAGAAATAAAAATTTGAGATTTCCTTCTGTAAAATTGATTCATTGGATTTCTGAGCCTGAGTTTTCATGATTTAATTTATTCATAGATAGATAAATAGAGACTTATAATGATCCTCTACTTTCAGCTGTGTTATCTAGGGGGGAAACGGTGCCAGACAAGCATGTAAGCATGTTGGTCAATCTAGCTTGATTGCTTTCCTCCAGCAATGGACAATTTTAATTTCCTATCACATTTATAGTCATCATATTTGAGAAAGGGCAAAATAGGTTAATGAGATCATTATAATTTCATTCAAATTATATATATTTTAAAAGCTCAATTAAAGAAACAGACACCAGGGCACCACATTTCATTTTGCCTTATGGAGACCATTGCTCTGTAGCACCTGTGAAAGACATTGATAAAAACACATTTCCCAATGCTAAAATGAATGTAACATCATTATCATCACTAAACCTATCCATAAAGTAAATTTGTTGTGAAAATAGATGAAATTTCATTTGTTCCTTCATCCATTCAATGCATGTTTTATCAAATTGTGCTCTTTTTAAGGTAGCATAACAAAGTGGCTTTTAAGGAATACTCAGAAATTAGACTGAACTGGAATTTTAGCTTCATTACTTATTACATTTTAATAAACTTCTTTACTCATCAGTCTCTTCATCTGTAAGATGGACACATTAATAATATCATCCTCACTGTGGTGAGGGAATGAGATAATAACTATAAAATCACAGTGACTGACATATAGTAAGATGTTAATAAATTTTGTTTATTAACTTTATTTTTATTGTTACTATTATTATGTCACAGCTTTTAGGGCTATGGAACATTAAGAGATGATAATACAGTTTCTTGCCTTCAATTTATTGGTGTCCAAGTGAGAGAGCAGAGGTAATGTTAGTATGCTAATATTGCCCCAATATCTGATCTAAACACTTTATTTATATTAACTCATTTACTTTGTCAATGACTATACTTGGTAAGATTTTTGAGTATTCACATTGTCCAAATAAGGAAATAGGAGCATCATATGATAAGGGATTGCTATAAGTTATACAGCTAATTGGAGTTGAGCTGGGAAATGAACCCAGGCAGTCTGGATCCAGAGTCATCATTTTGTTGTTTATTTGTTTTCTCTACAGCATTATAATTGTATTATATACTTCCTATAAACCCTTGAATCTTTGGATAGGAACAATACCTAGGAAAATCCAAGATACTTCAGAGACTTTCCAAAAGTACTCCCTTCTTGGCTATGAAATCTCAGGTAACAAACACAATTTCCTCTTATAGAAGAAGGAGGAATCGTTGTCCTCAACCACATTCAATGCTTTTCCTCCAGTTTTACCTCAGCCACCAGGAAACCTATCTCTGTTCACAAAATCTCCCAAATTTCTAGTGTGTTAAGGATTTTCTTCACATTGTACAATTATTCCAGCATTCCTTGCTTGGGACAAGCAAAATTCTCAAGGGCATTCAGCTATGACCTTTTCCCCAAACAGTACTGCTGCTTCTGGCATAAATGATCCATGTTCTCCACATAAGTCATTTACTGCACATCTTGCTCTGGGCCCAGCAACAGGAAAGATAATGAGAGAAATTCAATGCTACTGTCCCTGTTTCCTGAATGCTTACAACATTTTAAAACAAATATGTAACCATAATGTATGACCTTATTATGGAATCTTAGAAGGAGAATAATGTCTGTCTGCAAAACACACATATATGTATATATATATATATACACACACACACATATATAACATATATATACATGACATTTGATTATAAGTATAGTGAAGAACTATGTCTATTTTAGAATTATTTTCTGCCCTCCACTAAATGACAATAATCCAGTCATTTGTTCATTTCCATGGGTGAGGTAGAATATAATTCCTATTTAATCCTTAGAGAGACTATGTATTTTCTGGTGAATCCCAGGTTCATGGGGGTATGTTTTGACTCTAAATTTTTTTCTCAACTAACAACACTCCTGCCACCAAATCTGTGGGTTTTCCACACACACTAAGCAATTTTCCAATTTTTTGCAGACACCAACTGGGTGTCTTACAATTTAATTGAATTCTGATACTAACTACGTGGAGTTAATGCAGACTCCTCAGGTTAAGAGCTCAGACTGCCCCACTTCAGATGCCAATTACAATTAGTGGGTCCAGGTTACCCACACTTCTGTCTGAATTGGCTACAAATCAGTAGCTCCCATGACTCCCTCCTCACGTTTGATAATGTGTTTTAATGGCTACCAGAACTCAGGGAAACACATTTTACTTACTATTACCAGTTTATTATGAAGGATATAAACAAACAGCCAGATGAAGAGTATACAGGGTTAGGCTCAGACAGGTCCCAAGAGCAGGAACTTCTATCCTCATATAATTGGGGTGCACTACCCTTCAGGCATGTGGATGTGTTCTTTAAAAGGAAGCTCTCCAAACTCCATAGTTTAGGGATTTTTATGGAGACTTCATCACATAGGAATGATAATAACTCAATCTCCAGTCTCTCTCCCCTTCCCAGGGGATGGGGCAATGGGGCTGATAGTCCAAAGCTTTTAATCATGGCTTAGTCTTTCTGATGACTACTAAAACAATCTTAGGAGTCCACCAAGGGTTGCCTCATTAGAACAAAAGATATTCCTATTGCCCAGGAAATTCCAAGGGATTTAGGAGTTTTGTGTAAGATATTCCTAGCACCCCATTACTCAGAAAATTATAAGGGTTTTAGGAGGTCTGTGTCAGGAACTAGGGACAGAGACAAAATATATATTTCTTAGTATGTCATAGCCACTACACCTTGGTTAGATGTGGTAACCATGAAGGTGTCCTGCTCAGATATCACTTAAGGAGAACTTGCTGCAGTGACTGTATTTAGCTGATAACCTCCAGCTACCACACCTTCAGATCAGCCATGTATTCATGACAGACTGCTCTTCATGGGCTCCTCTCAGCCAATGATGAAGCACAGGGAAATAAGAGAATCACCTTGGCTGATGCAGGACCATTCCAACAGGAAGGAGCTTGGAGCTCCTCCTAGGACTGGCAGAGACTTTCTCTGAGCTGAACCTCAACCTGAGACTCATACTATCCAATCTTCATCTTTCTCTCTCCTTTCACATTCATTGGGCCTTCACTGCTGTCTGAAGACTCTACCTGCCTATTCCTAATCCTTCCCCTATTTATCTCTCACAGTTGGTTGTGTTATAGTCATGTGTTTCTAGGAGGATCCTAACTGACAGCAGGCCTTGTATTTATCTTCTGTCCTGTAAGAAACATGAAATCTGGAAACCAAAGTGGAAGCTCTCTTAGTTGGGCAAAAAAATAGCTACAGGGATCACCTACAGCATTGGCTTCTCATTTTCACTTAGTTTTTGACATAGCTATTGTATACTTATCTATGATATCATGAATGCATTTAATGAATAACTACATTTAAATATGTCACCCATTATTTTCAGTTTCTGTCTTTGTTAGTATTTGTTGAGCAGGAATGTTGGCATGGGACTTAGTCTGCCTTCTTCCTCAATAGTTTATAACCACACCCTAGCTCTCACAATTGAATGAAATTCAAAAAACACTACCTGCTGACAAAAACAAACAAAAAATGCAACTATTTTAAAGTGGTTCAGGACTTTTACTGCACCTAATTTCTTGATAAAAACAAAACAAAATACTGTTTGAAAGAATCCTTTCCAAGGATAAAATAATTTCCAGGGACTTCCCTGGTGGTGTAGTGGTTAAGAATCTGCCTGCCAATGCAGGGGACACAGGTTCGAGCCCTGGTCAAGGAAGATCCCACATGCGGCGGAGCAACTAAGCCAGTGCGCCACAACTACTGAGCCTGCACTCTAGAGCCCGCAACCCACAACTACTGAAGCCCACGTGCCACAACTACTGAAGCCTGCCCACCTAGAGCCCGTGCTCCACAAGAGAAGCCACCGCAATGAGAAGCCCGTGCACCGCAACGAAGAGTAGCCCCCGCTCACCACAACTAGAGAAAGCCTGCGTGCAACAACAAAGACCCAACGCAGCCAAAAATAAATAAAATAAATAAATTTATTTTAAAATATATAATAATTTCCAAGGAGAAAAATGAGGAAATTCACAAGTCATAAAATCCACAAGGAAACAAAGCACAGAATAGTGACAGTCCAAGAATCAACAAATAGGATAAGACTCACCAAGACTCCAGACATGCACAATCCTAAAGTTAAACTTCAGGCAGAAGAAAAATAATCCCACATTATATGGTCTAATATGCCAGAAGAAATAAAGAGCTAAGAAATTAGTAAGTGTGCAAATCAAACACTATGTCTAGGAAAAAATGATAAAGAATTATGGTGTTAAATGAAAGATTGAACTAAGTAGATGTTAATAGCAAATAAATTGGGAGAGAGTGATTGGGATTTAAGCATTCTTAAATCCTGCTAATGGTCAGGAGTAGGGTACAGATAACATTAATAGAGATTGCGTTAAGTGTGCATATTAAAATTTCTAGGGTAATCACTAAAAAAGTAAATTGGTGATATAACTTATACAATAACAGAGAAAAAATATCAAATGTAAAATAACCAAATTAATCTATAAAAGGCTTTGGAGGGTCAAAAACAAACAGAAAAAAAAAATAGCAACCACGTGTCAAAAGTTAGATTCTGAAGTAAAATACATCCATTAAATCTACTAGGCAGGAGGCTTCTGGAAATTTGGTTTGTTCCTCAGAGGCAAGATTACACCAAAATAACCTAAACCATTATTAAATTATTTGGTCAATTTGGTATTCAAATGAGGACAAAAAGTAAATGAAATTGGACCTTGCCCCCACCATTACTCTATAAACTAAAATCAACTCCTGGTGGAGTAAAGACAAATGTAAAAGATTAAATTATAAAACTTTTAGAAGTTATTTCAGGAGAATACATTTATGAACTGAAGATAGCAAAAAAAAAATTGACACAAAAGCACAAAACAAAAACAAACAAAACATTGAATATATAATATGACTATATAAATGAATTGTTTATCAAAAGTCCATAAAAAGTGAAAATAAGAATCTCATATTAAGAAAAATTATTTCAACACATAAAAATGATAAATGAAGAGAATTCAGAATGTGGAATAAAAAAATAACAAACAGAAAATAAGAGAAAGACAAAAATTATAAAACAAACAAGACTCAAATTGCATTTGACAGAAGCGGAAATCTGAACCATAATTAAAACAATTAAAAATATGCTCAAATATATTAGCAATATGAAAATACAAACTAAAATCAAAATGCAGTACCATTTTACATGTTACCACATTGCTATAAAAATTGATGGCCTTTAAATATCAAATATTGGTGATGATGTGAAATGACAAAACTTTCATATGTTGCTGGCAGGAGGGAATGTAAATTAGTACAAACACTTTGGAAAACGATTTGGCATTATCAAAATAAACTGATGACATATATGTCCAGTGACTAGAAATTCTAACCCTCAATATTTATCTGATCCTTTTGTATACCTACTCCAAGAGGCATATATATATATTTTCATAGGAGATGAAATGTCCACCAGCAGTAGGATCGATAAATAAATTGTGTTATATCTATACAGTGTAACACTGTATAGTAATACAAATGAGTGAACTTCAGCTGCCTGCAATAACATAGAGGGGAAAACCTGAAGTTCAAGGACCTCACATTGAGCTAAAAAAGCAGGTCTTTGATAAATATATACAATTTAATTATATTTTAATAAATTTTAGAAGCATGTGAAATAAACAATGAAATGTTTAAAAACTCAAAATGAGTGATAACGTTTTTCTAAAGCATATGAAAAATAAATCCTAAGGTTATGATAGAGGTACCTCCTGAAAGAAAGGATTTGGGATAGGGAAAAAGGGGTGCAAAGAAGGTGTTAAAGGCAACGAGACTACTTTGTCCCTTAAACAGGGTAATTTGTATATAAGAGTTTATTATGGTTCTTTGTGCTTTATACTTTTTTTTAATTTTAATTTTATTTATTTTTATATATTTTTTTATTTTTGGCTGTGCTGGGTCTTCGTTTCTGTGCGAGGGCTTTCTCTAGTTGCAGCAAGCGGGGGCCACTCTTCATCGTGGTGTGAGGGCCTCTCACTATCACGGCCTCTCTTGTTGCAGAGCACAGGCTCCAGATGCACAGGCTCCGTAGTTGTGGCTCATGGGCCTAGTTGCTCCGCGGCATGTGGGATCTTCCCAGACCAGGGCTCGATCCTGTGTCCCCTGCATTGGCAGGCAGATTCTCAGCCACTGTGCCACCAGGGAAGCCCCTATACTTTTTTTAATACATATGCTTTAAATAGTAAAAATTATTTTTAAATTGACTGTTTTCAAGTGAAAATATAATTTTTAAAATGGCTTAAGTGAAAATCTATATAAATCAATATTCAATAAATTATATGTAAAGTATTATATAATGCAACTAAAATATCTATACATTTAACATACCAAATATCAATTTAATTACTCTGGATAATAAAATGTTACATAGCTATGAGAATTTATATATATACTTGAAAACTAATTTATGCAAGTTCTGAAAATGCATTTTTATTACATCATAAAAAGAAAGTGCCAGTCTCTTTAGATTTTAGCGTAAGATATAAAAATTTTGGCTCATGCTTAGCTGGAATACGATTAAAGTAGATTTCAAAGACATTCTGCTCCTTTCCATGTAAACTTTCCTAATACAGATATTCTCAGTAATTTATATACAATTTAATGTACTGCCCATGCTTAGAATTGTCAAATAAGCAGTAACAGAGTAATAACTTAAAATATCACTGTTATAAAAATGGATTTTTTTCCTGACTAAACACCAAAGGTGAATGAAATCCCACTTCATTTTCCCCCATACTGTATATCTCCTTCAGTGAATTAACCTCACTTGGAAATTGCTATTTTTACCTCTCTTTTTTAGAAATTAGGTTATAAGCTCCATGAGAATAGGAATCCTGTCTGTCCTATTCACCTATCCCAGGGTTTATCATAGAGTCTGATAAGTGGTACATGCTTGATAAATATTTGTTAAATAAACAAATGGATATTATCATAGGTTAGTGAACAGAGGAAGGATAAAGACAAGAGATAATGTTTTAAAAGTAATATAATTTCTCTTACTGAAGGCTTAAGTAGCCACATGGTTCCAAGAAGATTTTTAATTTTTATTAAATTAAATTTTATTTTTTTATTTGGTAATATATTCACAAGGATCAAACTTAAGTAAAATATATACATTGAGAAAACTTGATTGCACCCATTTCTTTTACTACCAAATTTCTCCCCTTCTACTTCCTAAAATAATTACTCTTCTAATATACTGTGTAGTCTTTCAGTGTTTCATTATGCAAATATAAGCAGGTATGAAAAATATTTTTATTATTTTCCTCCTCCTTTTAATTACATAAAGGCTATACATGCTATAAACACTCTTCTATCTTTTATTTTCTTCTCTTAAAAATATATCCTGGAGATCTTCCTATACTGGCACTGAAAGCCGCCTTGATCTTTTGTATAGGTACATAGCATTCCATTTTATGAATGCACAATATTTCATTGAAATCATCCCCTTGTGTTGTTTCCAATCTTGTGCTGTTAACAAGCTGTAATGATGTATAACCTTCGTACATATATCATTTTGGATTTGTGCAGGCACATCCAGAGGATAAACTTTCAGAGGTGGAATTGCCAGACCAAAGAGTAAGCACATTAGTAAATTTGAATGATGCCACTCCACAGTGATTATACTACTTGGTATGTTCACAGTGTCTTAAACTAGGTTTTCCAAGAAACAAATGCCAAGACGGTGATGAAATAAAATTCATATTTTATGGCAAGACAAGAAAAATTAAACCATAAAATTTTTCTCTGCCCATTTGTGCCTCCTCCCTCCCCTTTAGTGGGTACTTTACATCTTTATTAACCAGATCTTCTTAGGAGATAACCTGCTTTCTTAATCTTGTAAGGGGTCACGATGACCCACTACTCATTTTGTATGCACAGATCTGGATTGTGTAAACTGTCAATATGTCATTTGACATATAACCCTTTGTCTCAAAAATTTATATGGCTATGCTTTAACCTCTAATGGATGGAACAGTTCTCAGAGCTTTGTGAAAGACTGTCTCCCAGGTTATGATTTTCATTCAGTTTGGCTCGAAATTCTCCATTTCATATTTTGATCAACTATTGATTTATTTTTTTGTCAACAATGACATTAAACATTAAAGGATTTTATTTAGGTAAATGTCTGAAAGTAGATAGAGGGGGCTAGGTAAGGCTGAGCAAGTCTTCAGACAGTAATGCAAGTCTTCTCCCAGTTAAAGAGAGAGAGGGAAAGATTGGGTGGAGGTGTGCTAGTCGGCCATGCTGTTTAAGAAAGGTTAATCCAAAGTCAGCCAACAAAGCGTTCCTCTTTCTTGAAGGAATGGACCTGCTTTAGAATCCTTGTTTGGTCTCAGTCACTGACAGGTGACAGCTATGGGAGGCCAAAAAACAGTAGCTAGGACCCTAGGTCAACCTTACTCCCTCTAGCTGGAAGTTTGCTAGGCATGTAAAGACAAATACAAATTAAAAACAAGAGGCTTAGTTCTCCCTCCTTGCTGAAAATTAGGGAAGAGATTTCTCCCCTCTCCTTTTTCTTTTAGAGCATTTACCTTAGAACACTTTTAATTGTAAATACCTTCTCAAGTCCTTGAAATGTATGTAAATCCTTCTGAAGATTAGATAGGTCTTTTGTCAGCTTTATGATCCAGAAATGCCTTTTTTAAGAACAGGGAAGTCATCTCTTTGAACTGTAAAAATCATGGGGGATAGTGTCCAGTTCTCCCAGTTTCTGTGGGAGGGTAGCAGCCAGACTTCAGGCTGCTTCAGCACCTTGCTCCAAGTTACAAAACTACTTCCTGTCGTAAAGAGATGAGAAGTTTATTTTTCTTGGGATAAAACTAATGAGCTAACACAGATGGTCATGCCTATTACGAGGTAAAGTTGAATGAACTATGTGTGACAAATGGTGTTTTCCAGTCTTCTTACTTGAGGACTAGTTATTATTTATCTTGAAAACATGTATATGATGGGTTGTATCTGCTTGGCTATACAAGGGAGTAAGATTTCTTTCTGCATTTGCAAATTCTTAGTGAATTTCCTGTAATGGCCATCACATTCTGGTTTAATGATTATCGATAATAAAAGTGCTTTCTTTCTCTACTACCATTGTGGAGAGGATTCCTGGGTTGGGAGAAGATTCCATTTTTTATTATATTTTCCCAACACTTGCAATAGACAGGTATTTTGGTGTCAATTCACCAGTGTCAAACTTTTCACTTAACTTGTCAAGGTGCTCAAATTTCTTGTCTTCAAACGGGCATAATTTTACTTGTCTGCTCATCTATATCATTGTGTGGTAAGAGGCTAAATGAAGTTTGAAAATAATACAACTTTGAACATCTAAAGTGCTGTATGGGTATAAGTTTATTAATCTTTACTTTCATCATTAGTTGAAGGCATCACTTCAGAGACACTTATAAGATTTATTATCAAATGATTAGAAAAGCATAAAATATACTGGAAAGATTTATATATCATAATAAATTTGTCAAATTATGTTACTACATAGTCCAGAAAAGCACTCTTATTAGCACTTAAATTTAACATGAATGGAATTTGCATGAATAGATGAGGAGAAGAATTGAGTCCCTAGTAGCAGAGAAATACAGGGAGAAACAGTGATGTTGAGCAGCAAAAGGGCTTTGCATGAATTAATAAACTACTTGGTAATGGTAATTATAGCATTCATCTCTACCTTTGTGTGATACAAATATATCTGGGAAGAGCAAATAGACATAAGTTGGGGAAACATAACATTAATATAACATAGCACATAATAGATCTTAGTTGAAGGATTGCTCTCACTTTAAATAGGGCAAGTAGAAAATTATGAATTCCATAACTCTAAAAGGTTTCTCTTCTCCAATTCTTTTTGATATCCTTGCTGAATACCAATTGTGACATAAAACATGATTTCTTTTGTTGAATTTACTTTCTTCATTCTGTCACTCTTAAGCTAGCTTTAAAGAAAACTGTTTCCAGTGATGTAGGCATCAGAGCTCTGGCAGAACCTCATTCACTTGTAATATGAGCATTGTGCCAGGCAAACACCATTTAGATACTACCATTATTAGGCTCAACAATCAATGAAACAAAACACTTATCTAAAATAGAGGCACTTAAATACATATTCACAGTGGAAAATTCTCTATTCAAATTATTTAAAACATCTTAAAGACTAAATCCGGCACTGAATTCTATACATCTAGACCGAGATGTGTGCCATTATCTTTATGCCTTTCCTGTTGTGTTTTTCCCGTGGGGTACATTTACTTTTCTGAATTCTACCTTGGTAACTTTCTGTGACCTTTTCTTGCTTTCATTTCACTCCTTCAGACTTACAAATCCCTTTCAATCTATAGCAAATGCAATGGATAAATAGCACAATTTTAACTTCTCACCTCTTTATTTTAAATATACTTTCTGCAAACTGCTGGTAGTATTTATAGCAACATACCAATATTCTACTTTTCCATAAGAGATAACAGTCAATACTTACTAAATTTTAATCTTCTCCATTCTACACAAAGGAAACTATTTTGGTTTCAACTGAGTAGGAAAAATTCAAAAGACAAGACCGTATGTACAAACTTCTAAGATGCTAAAATCTCATTTATTATTTAAAAATGTGGGCATGGCGTTAATTATTTGTTTTAGGGGAGACACTTGAAACAATCAAATTATTGTCTCAAAGCTCTCCCTGATTTAAAAAAAAAGTGTTTCTTAAGCCTTCATCCCTTAAAGATGCTACATGTGTTGTTTGACCTACCCAGCAGTAGATATTGACTAAAATGATCAAATGAGTCCTATTTAGCAAAATAGCTGTCTGTAAAGGCACTTCGGAGAAATGTTTCAATTTAAAAAAAAAAAGAAAACAGCAACATAACAATAACAAAAAGCTTCCTAGTATAGAAATCTGCACATCAAAAATAAAACTTTATGTATCAATTAATTTAGGAGGATTTTATCAAATAGACTATAGATACTACATTGTATTCCAAGTCCTTCCTCATTAAAAGCCTGCTGAAAAGATAATGTTACTGCGGATAAGTGATAGGTGTCTGCTCAGTGTCAGTTTGGATTCTATGCTTTTCATGCAAGTGCCGGTGATTTTTTTTCTTAACTGGCGAAATAGGGTCCCTTTGATGCTGCTTTTTTGTATCAGGGACTGCTTTTCACATTTCTTTCTTGTAAAATGCTTCTTTCACATTTTATAACTGCTAAACATTTAGATTTTTAAAAAATATAATGGAACATTTACTCCCCACTGCTGATTTTTCTTTCAGTTGGAGAGACATCTATTCACACAATTCTCCTTCTCTCCCTCCTTCTTTATAGTGAGCAAACTGCAGGCACAAGTCTGAGTTCTAATTGCTCCTTCTGGAAATGGGCCTATTTGGTTCCAGTGTTGCTGTGTGGTAAGCCTAATTCTGCGCCTCAGTTTTGGGGAGCAGATACACCCAAATATATATTCTTTAGTAGCAACTCTATCAGGTCTCCATATGCCAAATACTTTGTCTTATTTCTCAACTTGTTCAGTGTTTGGGCAGAGACAAGGGGCAATATTATTGGCATACTCTAAAAGCACCACCTCAATTTATTTGTTGGATTTTCATTTAATATATCCTGTCTGAAAAGTTCCTGTTGCCAAATACTTAATACGAGGAATATACACTCTTTTATTTTTTTACAGTCCTAAAAATTTCTGTTTAGCTTTTCTTAATTTCAATTTTTGGGGTGCACTGTGTTTTAGAGTACTGTGGAAATAATTTGAAAATAAACATTTTTTGTTAAATATGTTATTTTATTATTTAGCATCTGAACACAGATCTGTTGGATTCAACAGCCCAGGTTCTCACATTCCACATTCTATTTTGCATTCAATTTGGCTCTATTCATTTGTTATTAAGCTGTGGATAGTTTATTCCAACTAACCCAAAAGAAATGAAACATCTTTAAAGAACATAAAACAAATTAAAATTTACCTATTTATGCAAATAAAATGATTTTTAAATCATACATTTAAAATAAAGATTAGTGTTTAAACATCATTTCATATCTCAATTTCTCTGACTACTTGGAGAGTCTTCTAATATTAACTTGCCATTATTATTAGGCTTGACTGCCTGCTGTGAACCACGGTGAAGCACACAGAAGAATCTCACTACAGGCAAATGCAAATGCTGAGATTTTAATGGCTGTTAAGTAAATTTGAACTTAAAAATAAACAACAGGCCTAATAGAGGCTTAATTACAGTGAGATGCAGTGTTTAAAAAATAACAGAATTTATCTCCTATCATAAAAATATATTTTCTATTAAAGGAAAATCTCATTTGTATTTTAAAATATGGGATCTGCTAAGCAGGCAAGTACTTCTCTATTTAATTATTGATTACTTTCCTTTAGAAATAGGACCAGTCTTACAGATAGGATAAATGTAGACCATCAAACTACAAAAATATAGTATGCAGACAGATACTGTTCTTTGTCATATACACTCATGTGTCCAGCTTCTTCTGACACTTAAAATATTGGTAGAGTTAGAACTTCATTTTGGTCTATGTTATATTTGCTTGCTTTTTTAAGAACTGCAGCTGCAGGATTTTTATTGATCACAATTTCATATTGATGTGTCTTGAGTACATCTACAAAGACATACTTGTATGAAAAAGCATAAAGACCTTGTCTTTCTCATATTACTGATTTATCTATCTATCTATACATCTAATTGGTAAGAAAGTCACAGATTTGGCTGAAGAGAAATCTTAATAATCATTTCTTTCAGTCCATCAGTTTACAGTTGGGAAAAAGGAAGCATGAAGAGATTAACAAACAGGTGGTTTGTGATGTAACTACAGCTAAATGCAAGATTTCCTGATTCTAAGGATATGAAACTATTACATTTTATTTACCACATGATGACCTCTCATGCCCAGATCAGAAATTGCTCACCATATTGGGGAGATCCTGCTCCAAGAAGTGCAGGACAAAGCTAGAGTTTGGGAAAATATCTTACCCCTTGGTGTACTAGATATCTTCATTTAACCTTTCAGACATACTTCCCTATTTTTTTTCTTTTAAGAAAATCATCTTTCAAAAATTCAATTATAAGAGACATATATGAAAGGGAACCAGTGATAAGTATTCAGTCTGATGAACACCTGCAAAGGTATTATATCTGCATAGCCACCACTCAAATCAAGATACGAAATATTACCACCACTCCAGAAGCCTTTCTTATAGCTCTTCCCAGTAACTATACCTGGTAAACGTGATTCTGATTTCTATCATACAGACTAACTTACCTCTTTTTGAATATCATGTAAATGGAACATACTACATATTTTCTTTAGTGTTTGGCTTCTTTCACTAATCACTATTTGTGAGTTTATCCATGTTGTTGAATGTTCTATTTCATTGCTATATTGTATTATATCATATGAATATATGATAATTTATCCATTTATTCCACTACTGGTGGACATTTGGGTTGTTTCTACTTTTGACTATTATAGTGTTGTTATTAATATTCTTGTGCAGTCTTTTGGTACATGAAATAATGCACTTCTATATATTCAGAAATGGAATAGTCTGGTCATAGGCTCTACTTAGTTTTGGCAAAATATGTCAAAGTTATATCAATTTACACTCTGGAGAGTAATATATTACAGTTTAGATTGCTCTATATCCTTACCAATATCTGGTCATATTAGATTTTTATTTTGTTGTTTTGCTTTTTAAACATTCTAATAGGTCAATAGAAAGTTATTTCATTTTAAATTTTCATTTCCTTAAGGACAAACCATGTTGAACACTCTTTTGTTCATTAGATATATTTATTTTTTCACTCCATCCAGACCTATTCTTCATGCTTCCCCCTCTAGTTCCATGTCCCTAGAGGCTAACTTGTACTGACTACACCAACAGACTCCCTTCCCTCCTGGGTTCTATCACTGGGGACCATTGCTAATGGTTGGAAGGTAGGCAAGGAGGGAATGGAATTAGACATTTATTCTCTCTACTCTCTTCCTTTGGCTATGCTGCAAATTGTGACCTTCCAACAGAAAGGCCTCAGCTTCTGCAAGTTGGCATACTTCATATCTCCATCTTCAATTTCCTACTAACAAATCCTTTTTCCACCCCAAATACCTAAGGGTGGTATGGGAACCTTGCTAGCCCTGGCATATTTTACTTCCACCTGTGATTTTTGTATCCCTCACCACAACTATGTATATAGTTCTTTTATTAAGCCCTCCTCTATTTATCCAAATTTGAATGTGCTATTTCCTGCTGAAAATAAAAATGATATGCATTGCTACTTCTAAATCATACTGAACATGTGTGGAAAGATGGCGTATGCAAGATGGAAATTTGAAAATTAAGTGAAGGATATTAAGTAGAAAATACAGTGTTTTAGAGTAGACCTCCACCAGGACCTTAAGTAATAAATGTTTGCCAGGGTAGAACTCACGTTTAAGCAAATAATAAGATATGTTATTATACTGGTATCTACAGTTGAGTCCTTAGGCAGGTTGTAGTTGCTTTTAGAATGATTAAATCTATGTTTTATAGCAACAAAATTTGTATTAATATATGTAGTGTGATCTCAAAGGAGCGTATACCAGATTTGCCTAAGGATCTTACCAGCGTGTCATAAATTCTATGCATTATCTATTCACTTGTCCTAAGGTAAGACATCTAACAATTAGAAACATTATCTTCTGAAATTATGGTATTCCTCACATCTTCTCATGTACTTTTAAGTTTTGTCTCAGATATTACATTCAAACCTGAGTCAAGTAAATCTCTTTCTTTGAGGTATTAAATAGCCTTCATCATAGCTACATGCAAACCAAATCATTCAGAGAGAGGAGAGGACTTACAGGGATTGGAAATTTACAAATTTCCAGAAAAAGTGAGGGTGATGATTGTAATTTCAGTTTTAAATATATTTAAAACTGGGGACTAATCTCTGTTAAGCATTAGTTAAGGAGGGGACCCATAGTTATGAAAAACATAGGTCTTACAGCAGTACCAACTTAGAGCTAACTCACATTGAAGTGTAATAAGGGAGTTTTATGATAGCATTAAATAGAACTAATATACAAGATAACAACTGAGGACAGTTTCATGGGATTATCAATTCTTCATCCTCCAGTTTACTCCCCTACCCACTGCAATATGGTATCATCCCCAAACACTCCTTTGATAACTGTTCTAAAAGTCAATAGTGTTCTTGTAATGGTAAGTCTTCTCTAAGTTTATGTGGCAATTAATAGTGTAGACCACTCCTTCCATCTTTAAACTCAATGATACAATATCCAGTCCCTTAATTTGATTCTCTCCTTCCTGGCCACTCCTTTTTTGCCCTCTGCCCTGATTTCCCTTTCACTACCTAACTCTTAAACATTTTTCATGGGATTCGATTATTGGCCCATTTCTCTGCTCATTTGACATGATTTTAGTGGGTTAACTTAATAGGTTCATAAGAGTAATACTTTATTTCAATGATTTCCAAATTTTTATTTATAATACCCCCTTATCATGTGATATTGACCTGTATTCTAAAATGGCTTTCTAGATATGTTTCAGGTGGGTGCCCCTCAAAAGGCTTGAGTTTCAGCACATTCCAGGTCAAAGTTGTTATATTGTTCTCCAAAACTGTTCTTTCCTCTTTATTTCCTTTCAGTTAATAAAATCACTATTCAGTGAGTCATCCAAGCTAGGAAAGCTCATTATGATCCTCAACTCATCCATTTATCTCATCTCTCACATTCAATCAGTCAGCATATTGTATTAATTTCATCTCCTGAATTTCTTTGGGATCTGTCTTCTACTTTTCATCACCACAGTTACCTCTCTTGTTTGCAGGCTCATTGCCCCTTTTTTGGTCTGTAATGCTGGCCTACTAACTAATTTCCCTTACTCCTATGGTTGGCTCACAGATATTGTGACCTTCCATTATCTTTGACATTGCTATAAATGTGTGTTTCTAAAACATAAATCAAATCATATACCACTCTTACTTTAAAAGCTCCAATTACAGAATTATATACACACTTATATGAGATCTGACTTGAATGAACAAGGATTCTAACAGCAATATTTTCTTTGAAAGGAAACATAAGAGAAAAAAATAGCTCTTCCCAAAGAAAAACATAGAAAATGCATAAGAAGCATTCTTATTAATCTTTAATGCCATGTTGAATTTTATGGTTTTTAAAATCTCACATTGTTTATTTTTAAACTATTGAAGAATATAATACAAAATTTTTATATTTATTGTTTGCTTTTTATTTTCTCCTTAATAAAATTATTCCATGGTCACCTTTACACATGCAAACATACATGTATATATATAATTTATGTATTATGTATTTACATATATATATATACTGCTTAAGCAACAATCTCTGAGAAACAATATTTATGAATTCATAAAAATTTATGAATTCATTAAAAATGAGTCTAAACTATCTAATTAGATAGATTTCTTTATTTTTTTAGAAAGAAATAACTCTTGGGGTGCACTGAAAAAATAAAAATTGTTTCTAATCAGCACTTTTCCCCTTAATGAATAAATAGGGCCAATGAGTTGGTATTAAAATGTGCATTTATAAATATGCTTCTGCAGACATGTGACATTACACACCTGCTCAATAGCTTTAAACTGCAAATGCAGCCTTTCCTTTTCTTCTTCTATTTTGTATATATTTATAGAAATTGATCAAATTGTTTTTCATATGTGATAAAACTTCTATTACTTTCTGTTATTTAACATTTCCAGTGCTCTGCTTAATAGTAATATGCTGGCAAACTTTAGGTATTAATAAATTGTATCAAATAAAGAGAATAGGTAAATTGCAACCCATGAATTATTATTCCACTATGTCTCTAGCAAATGCTTTTATTTTGAAAATGTGTTATTGCTAAGCAAGTTGCTTTTGCCCCTCCTTTCTTCTGAAATGCCTTTACCAATTTTAGGCTTCTGATGTATGCTTATAGAGAGATTGAAAACTCGAGAAACATAGAGTGAATGTGTGGGCAAGAGCATGATCATGGATTAAAACTATGAATACTTTTACTAATATCCCTAATAATAAGTAGGGATAGGGAGATACTTTTGTTTTGATATTGTTACAAATAATACTTAAGAGACTCACAGTCTGTTCCTTACTTTTTCAAGAACACAAAATGAAATAACATACTGTCAAGATTACAGTCCAGGTCACCAGAGTCCCATTTCTGCATTTTTTTTTTTCTATCAGGGCCTGAATCTGATAAAACCTAGTCAAATTTATCATTTTAAGAGCTTCAGTAATGAAGGAGACAAAAAAAACTTAATATCCTTACTTTGAAGAATAAACCTTGGGACATAATTGTACCTGCAGCCAGAGGGAAAATGCACTGCTTCATTTGGCTTAGTCTATAGCTCCAGTAACTTAATTATTATCTATGTTTGAGCTTAAAGTCTTAGACAACACGAATGTTTGCCTAACATTCCCGTAAATTCGGGAAGATGTAATGTGGGCAATAAATTTTCCTGGAACAATGGGATGACTATCTCACAAAACACACAAAAAAACAATTTCACGTGGAATGTATGTTCATCAGAATACACTTATAAAATGTGAAAATCTGTCAACAATCCGGAGAAGGACTTCATAACACATAAAACTAACATATCATATATCCAGAATAAATACTAAATAATTCCTATGAATCAATAAAATAAAGACAGAGCAATAAAAATTGAGCAATGGAAATAACCAGAAATTTCACTGAAGAAGAAACACAAATGGCCCATAAAATTTATGAAAAAGTGTTGAATTAATTGATAATCAGGGAAATGAAAATTAAAACCACAATTTCACACACAGCAGATGGATAAAGTCAGATAATACCATGTTTTGACAAGGATGTTGGTTTATGGGAATTTTAATTGTTACTACCATGCTGGGAATCAGTTTTCTGTAACCTAGGAAATAGGGACATGCACATACATATCCTATAACTAGCAATTCCACTTCTCATTATCTACCCTAGAAAAACTCTTACACATGTATCAAGACATCTATAAAAATGCTTTATATTGATGTTGTCTGTGACAACAAAAAAGTACAACCTCCCTAACATTATTCACAAATGGGATAATAATTTGAAGTATACTCATACGGTAATTACAATACAGTAGTGAAAATGAAATATTGAGAGCCATACATATCAAAATAGATTAACTTAAAGTCAAAATTTTGAGCTCAACAAGCATCTCATAAAAGAATATACAGTGGCATTACATTTTCTTAAAATAGTATTTGATAAGCTGGTCTGAATACACAGATATTTTTAATTTTTTGCATTTAAACGACATGTTATGTGTCTATGCCCACTTCTTATGTATGTTATATTTCAGAATTTTTAAAAATTAGTGTATAAAAAGGCACGGTTGATGAAGGAAGGGTGGACATAAGAAGGAAAAACATTTAGGGGACTTTTCTCATTCAATTTACTTTTAACCCTCTTTCAGCACCCTATATTTTTTATTTCTTTCCAGAGTTTCTACCTCTTGCCTAACTGCAAAGCCCTCCCTCATCTCAGATCTCTATTTTTTTTTTTAACATAAGCTATAGAGGTTTTGATAAAAGAATTAGTAAAAGTAAAAGAGCAAGCTCTTTATAATCTCCTTGGAAGACTGAGTTTAAAGTAAAGTGTCATGTTACTGACATTGGTAATGGTGTATGAACTGTTGGGAGGAAGACAGCATCAGTAAGGTCAACAGCATTGGCATTGGTGGAGGAGCCAATGGTGGTGACAGCATTGAGCTAAACCTTGAAGATAAATAACACTAATTAAAGAAGCAATACTATCGGTGGTCACTGTTGGTAGGACTGACACTTTAAAAATGGATAATAATAAGAGATTGAATTAAGGAGTATTGAGCTAAAAGAGAAGAGGAAAATAGCAGATAGGCTAAAGCAAGATACTGCATACTACCTTTTAGAATAATTTCTCAAAGCATATGTGACACAGTCATTAAAGACCCCCAGCACAATTTCAGAAAAACTTAAGGAATTTGAAGTTGTTTTGTTATAAAAACCCAAATGGAATGTAATGGCACCAGGTTTGGGAGGGGCTTCTGGTGATCATAACAGATATATTTTTAAAATATATTTATTTTGTCATACCTATCAATTTCTTACACCCAAATCACTGTAGTCTTGGAAATATGGGTTCTGCCATTTTGGAAACATAAATATATTTTTCATAATAAACATTGCTGTAATTATTAGGCACCATATAGCCAAAAAATATTGTTCAAAAGCTTCTGGTATTAAGCTGATGCTGTAAATGCAATTTATGATATTGTTTTCCAGTGATAATACATTTGGGGCATTAAATAACCAACTTAGAATGGACATTTGAAATTAACCATATTTATATATTGGGAGATGCCCACATATGAACATGGGAATTTATGGAAGGCATAATTTGTTGATAAACATTAAATAGAAAATCTGTAGGGCAGTAGTATATTTTAGGAGCCTGCAAAAGGAAAGCAGTATGCTAGATGAATGGGGATCCTTGTGGAGAATAGACCACTGACCATTGAAAAGGGGGAATAAGACATTTGCCTAAAAACAGAGAGGAAAACATAAGGAATGATGTAAATTTTCCTTCCCTAGATGAGATGAAGGAATGTTCAGTGACAGGAGAGGCCTGGATTTTAGAATAAGGAAATCAGGCCCACAAAGCTAAGGCAGCATCAAGCTATGAATGCCAAAGCAACGACAGTAATAATAATAATAATAATAACACTAATACCAAGTAGTAATTCTGAGAGATAACAATATTGTGATGGGTTTTATTTATATTTTTCTTCTGTTTTGCTTTGAAGAAGTCCAAATGGAATAATTTCTTATATTATCAACTAGGGTTACCTTTATATTTTACAGACTGTCTTAAGATTAGGTACCTGACAGAATGACCGGTTAGTTTTGCCAGTTTCATAAATGTAAGTCACTGAAATGTTGCTTTCGTTAGTTAAGGTTATTAATATAATTCCATGGTAAGAATACCTGTTCTGAATTTCAGATTTCTATCAGACTGGAGGGATAGAGGGCTTTGGAAATGGAAAGTAAAATGACATGAGAATTTGGCAATATAGTCGACCCTCAGTATCTGAAGGGGGCTTGTTCCAGGACCACCCTCTCCAACACCTCCCCCGCACTCCTCCACACTTCCCTTGGATACTAAAATCTGTGGATGCTCAAGTCCCTTACATAAAATGGCTTAGTACCGTCGGCCCTCTGTATTCATGGATGCAGAATCTGTGAATATGGAGGGTGGACTGTATTTCATCAAACTAAATATTTGTGTAAATTCAGGGAAAAAATATATTACACAGGAAGGGCCAATGTTGATGCATTAAAATCCAAGAAACATATTAAAACAATTACATGAAATAATTTATAATCATCATACAAATACAGGAAATAAGAGTTAAAGTAGCATTCTCAATAGCTCTTATTTATAATATTACAATATTAAAATATCTATGATTATAACTTAATATGGTTTTGTTATCTAGATTTTTTTGGTTTAAAAAAGATATTTCTTTTAATCTTCTGTTTAAATGGTTGCTTATGGAGCCGTTACATACTGTAATTAATTATTTACTTGGAAAAATGTGTGTGTGTGGTATGGTTTTTGATGTAGACAAAAATTCAGATTGATAATTTTGTGGTGAGTTTTTTGATATAACTATGAATGCACATGTGTTAACAAAATACCTTTTACACATAGTCACTAAACAAATGTATACTGAATGGTGTCAGGCATGCTTCTATATGTTCAGAACATAGCAGTGAACAAAACAAAGAAATTCCTTCCCTTGTGGATTTTATATTCTATTTCATAAAGTTTTTCTTTTTTAATTTTTCAGGAAAGAAGAAATTTAATATTTATTTTCTTTGAATTTTGAATTTTATTTTTTTATACAGCAGGTTCTTATTAGTTATCTATTTTATACATATTAGTGTATATATGTCAGTCCCAAACTCCCAATTCATCCCACCACCACTCCCTCATAAAATTTTTCTAAAGCTGTATTTTCTTTCCTTAAATATGCAGTCTTCCATAGTATTTAATAATTATGAATTACCAATCACTAACTAAAACAGGAAAAAGTACAGAAATGTTATTTTTTATTGTTAGCATTAACATTAAGAATGGCAATCAAAATCTGCTCTTGTAGACTCACTTTCATTCATGTTTCTCAAAGAACTATAACATTCTAATTAATTTTACAGTACCCAAGAGAGAAAGATAAGTATTACTACTCTGATTTTACAAATGAGGGAACTGTGACATAGAAGCTGAATTCACATTTTTCCTCCATACTTCAAAAGCTATTGCAGGATTTCTGCTCATGTATTGCTATGTACCTCTGTGGCACTTTTTCATTACTCAAGATAAACATTGTTTGGGAAGTGATACAGGAGAAATCTTTATGGGAATTGGTTTTCTGAACAATATTATATATAGTTGATGGAACCTACCCAGGAAACTGTTTAGTTAAGGTGGACTGGCCCATGCTCACTTCTTATCCTATTTCTATACATAGATCTAAAGCCAGATATGCATTTGTTTCAGAGAAAATAAGATCATTTTTCCCAGGTCTCTTGATTCTATAGCTTGGAAGACCCAAATAAAATATTAAATACAATTTCTTCAACACAACAAAAACTAGCCAAATAAAAGAACAAGCAGAAAAACTAAACTTTCCTCTCAACGATAAACTGACAAATTAATCATTGCTGTATCCTAAAGAATGCATTAGTGCTCAATTACTTCATAGTATAAAAAAGTAACCAATTCAGTGAGTAGTCAGGGATTTTAATACAACCAAAAACACACACCAGGTGGCTCAATGGAGGGGGTAAAATAAAACAACTAAAATAATGATGTTAGAACTTCTGAGACCAAACAAATGTGGAGGTAAGGCAAGCAGAGATCAGCAAAATGCAAGAAACCACTAAACATAGCTCTAGAGAGATTTAAGAAGGAGGTGGTACAGGAGCCTGGGTTGCGAGGTTTTTTGAGCAACCAAGCAGACAGTCACCACTCTCTGGTAAACATTCAAATAAGATACAAATATCCTCATACTCTATCATCTTTCTGAGAGGTCAAAAACTAATGCCTTTTCCCTAGACCCCCTTGACATAAATCTTCCAATCTGGTTTCTCCAAGTTACACACCAACTAAACAAATAATTAGCCAATGCCCATGAATCAGTACCTTAGAATATCTTTTTCCTTCCATGCAAAATGAAGAACTAGTTGTATTGTTCAAAGTTCAGCTTGTTGGGAGTGTTTCCTTTAAGGGACACACTGATTGGATCACTGCAATCACTTCTTAACTGTTTTTTTCTGTTTTTACCTCCCATGTCTACACTCCCATAGCCAGAGTGAACCTTTTGGAACATAAGGTGTATCATGAGTTAAAACTACAGAGAAGGTTCCACTCACTCAAAAGAAAGCCAAATTCCTGATATGGTCAAAAGACCATTTGTGACCTGGGCTTCACCTAACTGTGAAGCCTCCTAGCACTATAAAAATTGAATAGGCAAGAAAGATTTTATTCAAGACTATTGCCATAGAGGGAGAGAAACTGAACTTAACTCCACTGAAACAGAGGGCTGGAAAGCTTTTAAAACCTGGGGTAGTGGGGAATCATAGGTCACCTGTGTTTGCTAATTGGCCTTACCAAAAGAAAGATAAAACTTCACCTATTCCTCTGTCTTCATGACAGTTGATAGTTTTTTAAAACTTGGAGCAATGTGCTTTCCAAAACTAGGTTCCTACCTTCCCACAGAGACTGGGAGATAAGGGTGCTATCTATTTCAGTGTTTACATTTCAAAGATATGGTTCCCATGACCCTGAGAAAGACATCTCCTGGGTTGTAAAACTGGCAAGAGACTGGGAGAAGATTTGCATATATTTCAAAGAATCAGAGAAAGAATTTACAATTTTAAGTTTTCTAAAGTAAATGTTTTTAGAAAAGGGAGGTCAGGGACTTAGACTCAGAAAGAAGCCTGTCCAAAGTTAAGTCAAGCTGGGGGAAATGATAAGGCCTTCTTGGTCAATACTTACTTTTCTCATATCCTCAGTCTCAAAACTTTAGCTTCCTCCCTGTTCTTTAAACACAACAAGAACATTTCTGTTTTATAATATTTGCATCTGCTGCATGCTTTGGAATATTATTCTGTCAATTTACTACATGGATTGTTCTCTTATTTCCTTCTGATTTATGCTCACATGTCAATTTACCAGAGAGACCTTTCATGACTACCCTATTTAAAACACCACCATTTCAAAAGGTTGGCATTCTCTATATCCATTACTGTGTTTCACTTTTCTCTACAGAACTTAAGAGTAACTGATACACCATCTATAGTTTAAGCACTAAGAACCTAGATACTTAACCTGAATTATATTGTCACATATCCTCAGCACTTAACATATCATAGGTGCTCATGGTAGGTGCTCAATAAATTCTTATTGAATAAATGAATTAATAAAGCAATTATTGGCTTTATTTCTGTTTTCAAAATAAGGAAAGTGAGGCATAAACATTATAAACAAAGTACTTAGAGCCAAAGAGTCATTAAGTGCCAGAGTTATCTATTAATTTATACAATCTCTACCTGACTCTAAACCTGAATACTTAGCTATTAAAAAATGGATTAGGAGTTGTAGTTTTTGAACAAATTCATTGTAATGATTTCAATATATATAACTTAATATGGTAAAGCAGAGTAGCCATTCAGCTTGAATGTGATTTTAGTGTTGCCTCAACAAATTATCCATAATATATACCACAGTGCCTGACCCAAAATGAAAGCTATGTAAATAGTCATTAAACGAATGAATAAACCAATGACTGGAGTTATATCGTCTGGATTCTTGTCAATGCTTATGTAAACTGAGATATTTGGCTAATGTTTCTGTTAGATGGTCTCTGTAGCAGTGATGGCTTGCTAGCCAGTAAACTTCATACTCCCCCTTTCCATACATAGAGGGAGTTGTTGCTGAGAAGTAACTGCCCGACCACACAATATATTTCCCATTCTCCTTGCATCTAAGTACACATTCCATTGGTATATGATTGGAAGTAATATATATCACTCTGGACTAAGGTTTAAAGAAGCAGTTGTATCTTCTCCACATTTCCTTTACCTTTCTACTGGATGAATTTAGAGGTCTCCAAGGCCCTAAGAAGGGATAGAGCCAGAAGATGAAAACCTAAATTATCATGTGGAAGAAAGTCACTCACTCACCAGTAAAACCTGAACAATTGTTTGAGTGTAAAATAACATTCCATTGTATACAACCACTAAAACATTTGATTTTATTTATCATAACAGCTAGCAATAGCTTAAATGTTATATAAAATACCATTTTCTACACCTCATGCCAAATTAGTAATTTTTTTAAACTTTAAAAATAATTTCTCAGGTATTAAAAAAACAAACAAACAGGGGCTTCCCTGATGGCGCAGTGGTTGAGAGTCCGCCTGCCGATGCA